>NC_056743.1:939104138-939339138 GCF_019279795.1 Protopterus annectens
GTGTGTGTGTGTGGAGTAGAAGTGCGAAATTCAAAATCTCTGGTGTGCGAGATTTTGAATTTCGCAGTTCTGAGTTTTCGTGGTTTTAAATTTTTTACTTTATAGCTTCGAAATACTGAATTTCAACATTTCCGTATTTTGAGGATATAAAGTGAATTCATATATATATATATATATATATATATATATATATATATATAAACATACACGCACACACACACACACACACACACAAACTTTAAAATACAGAATCGTTTAAGTTTAAAGGCTGGGTCCAGCATTCCTCTACCTGCTGCACATGTCATGTGATGATGATGTGATGTGTGTATGCTGGGGAACAATGTGAACTACATGAAGAACATTATCAAAAGGTTATAACAGTTGATTAGTGCCTATGAGCTTGCACTGCTGACATATAAGAGTCAACTGCTGTGGTTTCAAGCAGTTGAGTGGGTGGGTGGGATTTACAAAAACAGAACAGATCCCTAGCAAGTCATTTGTACTACAAAAACATAAATGCATTTCAAAATTTCAATTCTTATTATGTACATTATTTAGTTTCTGTTTTTTGCTGTAATCTAATACCTTATATACATATGCAGAGTCACTGTGGTAGATCAGATTACAAACTATTCCTTCATATCTGTATATCTCTATGTTGCAGCACTGCTCTTCAAACTTCTGAACATTAACACAAAAACTATCTAACTGCCCTTCATATGTGGACTCATCAGGAATACTGGCACATTGCTCTCAATGACAGGGTAGTATGCTTATCCAAATCATCTGATCCTACCCTGGACTTGATTCCTTGCACTGAAAATTAGCTACAATGATGAAATGCTTTCTGTTTCGCATGTATGCATTTTAATTTTAGCTTTGGGTATAATGAGACCTTGGGTATTTTGCCTGATTAATATAATTGTTAATGACTGATCCTCTATATGATCTTGCAGAACTTTTCAAAACTTGTATACTCAATTTTTTCCCTTTTTGCAAATTAGATAACATTTTAGCTTGTGTTTCATAGCATTATTCTGTTTTCGCTAATTTCTATTAAGCAACTAAATAACCATACTTGTGTATTCTGGCATCTGCAAAGTTTTGGCAGTATACAACCTGCTTTTAAGCCTTGTATTTGTTAGTAACTGAGCTAGTGCAAGACCTATTCCTTGAAGTGAAGTGTTCTTATATTTCAGCACAGTCAGTTTTACCAATTCTACTGCAGCTCCTCATAAAATTGCAGACTTTATCATCTCCACTATTTGACCATTGCTCTGCAAATACCTCAGGCATTCCCTTAAGTATGGATTGTCTCTTCTATGTGTTTATCACTAAATTTGTAGTGGGAAACTCAATCTATGCAATTATTATGTAACTGATATGTATTAGTATAAATGAGAAGAACACTGCAGGACACTGCTTTCCTTCTAAAACTTTTATTCCATAAAACACAGGATAAGCGCTTTCGGGAAGTATCCCTTCATCAGATAACAGTAAAAAGCAACTACACCCTTTTAAAATACCTAACAACCAACCACATTCATTAAAAATTCAAATTCAATAAAATACCCGCCTTTTTTGAAGAACAGGTTTCACTGGTATAATATCATTCAAGCCAAGCTTATGATTGGCCATGAGCTCTATAATCCATTTGGACTCAGCTAGCTCTGTTAGATGTTTAATATTGCCCCCTCTGTTGGTTAAGTATACATTCACAATCACTCTAAACACAAATCCATGTGTAGGGAAATCTGTTACATGTCTACTTAAAGCATTATGTATATCACCATGTCTTATACAAAACATGTGCTGTAAAATCCTATTTTTAAACATCTGATTAGTCATACCTACATAAAAAGTGGAGCACTGATTGCACTCTGCCAAATAAACTATATTTTTAGAACGACATGTCGCCCTCCCTTTAAAAACATATTGTTTATGGGTCACTGGATGTTCAAAAACCGTCTTCTTATTAATATTCTCACATGCTTTACAGTTCCCACATGGGGAAGTGCCTGCAGTTATCAATGATACAGACTTCTTGTTGACGGATCTATCTCTACACAACAGGTCTTTCAAACATTTGTTTCTCCTATAACCAAAGTCCGGTCTTGACCCTATTATATTCACCAGGTCCCCATCACTGGTCAAAATGTTCCATTTCTGACGTATGATGTTACAGATGTCACCTACATTACTACTATAGGTTAAAGTCATAAGGGGACCTTTTGGGGCTTTAGGAGTAGCTATTTTATCTGTCACTACTGTATTACGCCTCAACCATGGTTTGTGTCTACTCACCCTTAACTCCTGAGTTATTTGGCAGAGTGCAATCAGTGCTCCTCTTTTTATGTAGGTATGACTAATCAGATGTTTAAAAATAGGATTTTACAGTACATGTTTTGTATAAGACATGGTGATATACATAATGCTTTAAGTAGACATGTAACAGATTTCCCTACACATGGATTTGTGTTTAGAGTGATTGTGAATGTATACTTAACCAACAGAGGGGGCGGTATTAAACATCTAACAGAGCTAGCTGAGTCCAAATGGATTATAGAGCTCATGGCCAATCATAAGCCTGGCTTGAATGATGTTATACCAGTGAAACCTGTTCTTCAAAAAAGGCGGGTATTTTATTGAATTTGAATTTTTAATGAATGTGGTTGGTTGTTAGGTATTTTAAAAGGGTGTAGTTGCTTTTTACTGTTATCTGATGAAGGGATACTTCCCAAAAGCGCTTATCCTGTGTTTTATGGAATAAAAGTTTTAGAAGGAAAGCAGTGTCCAGCAGTGTTCTTCTCATTTATACATTATCGTTTGGTCACGTTTGCTGGACTTTGGTACGGTGCAGAATCTTTATTTTGTGATATGTATTAGTGTCATGGCCCAGGACGTAGCTGAAAAGGGACCTGTACCAGTCCATTCACCCAGTTAACAAACAATAAATAAACAAATGCCCATTTATTATCAGTTGTAAGATTTTAGAATTAAAATGTGGCCCACTGTCTGAATTTCATGTGTAGCAAAAATATAATTTCAGTACTTCAGTCAAAGCTGAACTTGCAAGATCCTTCATTTAACTGTTTCTGGAAACTTACAGTAAAAGTCAAAATCAAAGCTGCACCTGTAGTATCTCTCATTTTAGCTACCTCTGGAGTCTTAGAGTAACAGTCTATGCAAAGCAGATTATGTTCATCTCTAAACTTAAATAGATCTCTCTTTAACTTGCTCTTTTTTAATTTCTCTAAGTCTTCTGGGTTTCTAATACCATGACAGGAATGGACCCCCATTCCTAAGTCAAAGTACGATTAAAGTTCATGAAATTAGTATTGTTTCAATCTTTGATATCAGCCAAAAGTGTTCTTTGCAGCACCCACAATCTGTCCAGTAATGACTCCTTCTGCAATCCGTATGGGGTTACATGGATTGGTAACATATCTAAATATGATTGTACATTCTTTTTATAAGATCCGTTGCTCCTACTACTACTATTGGAACTTTCTGGGCATCTTTCTTCCACATTGCTCTCGTTTCTGCCTGCAGATCCTGATATTTTATGACTTTGCATCTCTCTGTACGTAAGACACTGTAGTCACTGGGTGTGGCAATTTCAATGATCAACGCTACTTTTGTCTTCTTTTTTTGGACCACTATATCCAGTTTTCTAGCATCTATCTTTTGAACTTTTGGTAATGGGTGATCCCATGTAATATAAACTTCATCATTTTCTATGATGCTCTGTGGCTCACTTTTCCAGTGTTTTTCAGCTATTTCAGTACCATAATGTTTGCACAATCCCCAGTGCAACAGTCTTGTCACATTATTATGCCTTTCAGTATACAGTCCTTTGGCCATTAGTATATCACAACCAGCAACAAAGTGTGCAACTGTTTCCAGTTCAGTTTTGCAAAACCTACATTTGTCTGTTTCTCCCACATGTTCAATGGACCTTATAAATCAGGGTATACATAGTCCACTATCTTAGGCTGCCAATATTAACTTTTTATATCTTGGTTTGAATTTGCCTCTCCTTAACCATTCCTGCATTCATTCCTGATCAACATGAGGTTCTTCAATTAATTTTCTATACTTGCAACTATATTTATGCTTTTTCCACATTTCTTGCCTTCTCATCTGGTCCTTCACCTTATATTCTTTCTTTTGTTTTTTGGCACATGTGGTTTGATTTTCATTCCTGCTTGACGCAGAATGCTTCTGCTAAATTAAGCAGAGAAGCTATCTTAGATTTATTCTCCTCATGTTTCAAAACTTTCGCTACATTTGGGTCTTGTGAGGTCAGCAATATGTGTGCAGTCCCACAATTGCGGATCTTTACATATAATCAATTTCAAGGAGGACCAGAACAGGCAATATATAATCTTGGTATACACTGATTTTTATAAATCATTTGGTGAACATCAAGCATCCTTCTTGCTTTCCTATCTAATCTATACAACATGTTTTGGGGCCAGTCAGTCATGCTAAAACTGTAAGTTAGGACAGGAAGAGCAAATTGGTTTATAGCCTAGATTTTGTTCCTAGATGTCAACACTGTTTTCAGAATTAATTTAAGTCTTCTAAAGTATTCCTAAGTTTTATTCACATTTGTTCATGTTTTATTGTTGATCCTTCATCATTTCCCAAATATTTATACACTCCCTCTTGCTCAAGTTCTTTTATATCACATTCTTGTCCCAAGCTGATGTTTTCCTGGTGCTACAGTTTTCCTGCTTTAAATGTTGCTTTTGCACTTACCAAGATCAAATGACATTCTTATATCATCTGAAAAAGTTTTGACAACCTGCAGCTGTGCTTTCAGTTCCTCATCTGATGAACTATACAGTCATCGACAAAGAGAAGATGAGAAGTCTTTACACCTTGTTGTTTTCTAGGAGCCAAATTGTAGCCATGGCCTAAGCTGTTAAGTAAACAAAAATACAGCCAGCACCTGAGGACTCCATATAAAAAATATATATATTTATTACATCTTCCAGTTCCACATACAGACCGGTTTCGGCAAAAAGCCATCTTCAGTGTAACTTTCTAATTTCAAAGCTGCTTTTTATAGTATCAAGAACAGCAATTATGACATCACTTCCCTGATTATTTCATTACAAAATCCAAATGCAAAATCAAACACAATACAAAAACTATAACTGTGGCTGTATATGTAAATCATATACATGCCAATTATAAATATCAGTATAATAAATAAACTAAACATTATACTAGATTGTTAGTAAGTAGATTTACTTCATTAAAGCTCCCAGTTTAAAGATCCATTTCCTTTCCTTACTTGTAAGTATGGAATGCCAACCTTGTTAGATAGTCTATTGCCCTTAACCCTATCTATAAGAACAATCATAAAACTAGCTGTTTTGTGTGACTGACAATGTCTGTATAGTGCATTAGTTAACTTTTTATTTCTAATTTCACTAAGATGTTCAGAAATACGACTTTTCAGTTGTCTGGAAGTTTGCCCCACATAAAAAGCAGAGCATTGACACATAACCAAATACACTACCCAGTCAGAACTACAATTGCCAAAAAAATGAATGTCAAATAATTGACCAATATTCTTACTGCTAAAAGCTGTAGTTTTAAACATGTATCTACAAAAACTGCAATGTCCACAGGGGTGAGAGCCCATCAGCTTATCCTCCATAATAGTAAGTTGGTTAGAACGAGAATGTTTTTGAAGGGTCCTTTTATAATAGGCAAAATGGGAATTCAAAGTTTTGCCTCTCCTAAAGGAAAATAAACATCTATCCAACAAAAGGGGACTCAATTCTTCATTAGCGTTAAGGATATTCCAATGTTTATTATCTGTATTTTGCAACAAATCAATATTGTTACCAAATGTGGTAACCAGCCTCATGGTCTGTGATTCACCCTCCTTTTCCTTTTTCTTATACTCTAATAGATCCAATCTATTACAATTAGTAGCCCATTCACTGGCTCGATGTACATCCGGTGCCCTATAACCCCTCATTAGGAATCTCTCTGTAAGATCCTGCTTGGCCTCCAAATAATCACTGTCTGTAGAACATATTCTCCTCATTCTTAAAAATTGGGATTTTGGGATATTTTTGATTGTATGCCTGGGTTGAAGACTAGATGCATATAATAAGTTGTTATATTGTGGGTACTTTCTGTAAACTAAACTGCTCAATGTATCATCTGGTTGTCGTAGAATTTTGACATCCAGAAAAATAATCTTCTTGATCTCATAAGTAGCAGTAAATTCAATGCCCCACTGGTTTCCATTAATATATTCCAGAAACTCCAAAAGATAATCAACACACCCACACCATACAAGCCAACAATCATCCAAAAAACACCTCCATATATCTATTTCAGTAAGGAAAATGTTATGCATTTCATCATAAATGATTTGATCTTCTATAGACCCCATAAAAAGTTCCGCATATATGGGGGGCAAATGAGGCCCCCATAGTTGTTCCCTGTTGTTGCCAGTAACATTACCCCTTAAAATGAAAGACATTTTTTGTTAGGATATGTTCTGTCAGACAAATAATAAGGGTATTAAAACCCAACGGATACAAATTTACTTTATTAAGCCAATAATACAGAGCTTGTAATCCCGCCCAATGGGGGATACTAGTATAAAGGGATTTGACATCCAGCATGCACATGAGCCAGTGAGGTTCTAATTGAGAATCTGAAATAATTTTAAGAAACTCTGTAGTATCCTTTATCCTTGCCCTAACATATTGTAATAACGGATGTAAATACTGAGTCAGAAATACAGAAATAGGCTCTGTTAAGGACCCTCTCCCTGAAACAATAGGCCTACCTGGATAAAGGTACTGTTGGGCCGGATCAATGACCATGAGCTGCTGTTTAACCTGTACACTGATAATGCCCTCCTCTACTGCTAGCTCTAGAAATGCATCAATTTCCTTCTTAAATTCTGGTGTGGGGTCAGTTGGCATTTTCCTATAGTACTGAGGGTCAGACAATTGTCCATTTCCCTCATTCCAGTAATAACTGGCATCTATAATTACCACCGCCCCACCTTTGTCCGCCGGAAGGATGACAATATCAGTGTTAGCATATAAATCCTTAAGAGACTGTTGTTCCCCCTTTGAAAGGTTATGTCAAAACCTTTGAGACAGATTATAGTTAAAATGTAAATCCTTCAAAACAGCCTCCTGAAAAATGGCTACATGCTTGCTCATTGGTGGCATAAATTTTGATTTGTGAAAGCGAATTTCAGTAGAGCTAGAAGAAGACTCAGTTGTACCAAAACTCAATTTTAAATTTAACTTTCTACAAAAAGCAATCAAGTCTGACACAAAAACATGTTCTTCCACAAAAAACCTAGGTACAAATCCCAAACTTTTATTAAGTAAGGACTGTTCATCTTGAGATAAAACATACTTGGAGATGCTATGTATGTTATAAGTGTTAGTTGCTATTTCATTATTGATTGCAACAGATTCTCTAAAGTTACTACCTTTGTGTTTGCACCCCCCTCTATGTCTTTTACCCCTAAAGGGCTGACCTGGGTCCTTACTTTCTTGGGGTCTGGAGACTCACTTACAAATGTGCCCTCTGTGTCAGTCATAGAAGATTCTTCCCCCGAGGTACTAAAACCTTGTGTGGATTTCTTAAGTATGGAACGAGGCCTTTTCTTTCTAATATTAGGTCTGTTCAGATTATTCTATTTAAATCTAACCCCCCTCTGTGACTGAAAGGTCCTGCCCCTCTCATAGTCATCCATATCTCTATGGAATTTATGCAACTTCCTTTCTTTAATAATATTCTCAAAACTGAGAAGATCCCTGGATAGTTTTCCCAAGTTCTCCACAAAAGGTGGGCTTCCCTCAAATTGTTTCATATTCTCACATAATCCTTTAACCTCCTGAATATTCTGTTCAATGGTTCTTTGATAGTAGGATGTTAAAATTTCAACAAATGTGATAGTGGCCCTTTGTTGAGCCTTATTCCAGTCCTCCATCAATATATCATCTAGTTTTCCAACCAAAGGCTGGGTTCTAACTCTTAGGCCAGGTGGTGTAATACCTTTGCATTTGTATGCCTTAAATAATTTTAAGTGCAGTATATTAGTTCTCTAGATTTTCATCTCCTTATTTAACCTTTGAAACAGCAAGTTACAGCTGTCTACTGGATCTCCAGATTGTTCCTGTGGGACCCCTTCCCCACTAGTCCCAATACCAAAAATTGTTATTTCATCTTGATTGTCACACAGCCCCTTTAAAATATTATGGAGGTCCGTGACCGTAAGCCACTAACTTGCACAATTTAGACACCAAAAATGTGGCCAGAGGTTAAAATCAGTGTGACCTTGTTTTATTTAGAAGATAGAAAATCCACTATTCAATTGTTCAGCCATTGGGAAAACACCCATTAAATTAACCCAAGAACATATCAGCCTTAACAATAAACTATTACTATAGAGAGAGGCAGGTCCCCAAAAGCCACTAGTGAGAAATATATCAACCAAAAGGACAAAATGATCTACTATCTTAAACTAAAAAGCTTTCTTATATATATATATTATTTCCTTATAGTAAGGAAAGGAAAATGGATCATTAAACTGAGAGCTTTATTTCATCCGGGGCTCAATGACAAGTTTTGAAGTAAATTTACTTACTAACAATCTAGTATAATGTTTAGTTTATTTATTATACTGATATTTATAATTGGCATGTATATGATTTACATATACAGCCACATTTATAGTTTTTGTATTGTGTTTGATTTTGCATTTGGATTTCGTAATGAAACAATTAGGGAAGTGATGTCATAATTGCTTTTCTTGATACTATAAAAAGCAACTTTGAAATTAGAAAGTTACACAGAAGATGGCTTTTTGCTGAAACCGGTCTGTATGTGGAATTGGAAGATGTAATAAATATATATATTTTTTCTATGGAGTCCTCAGGTGCTGGCTGTATTTTTGTTTACTTTTAAACATGTGCGGTTGCCTTGCACCAGTCGTACCTGCTAGCTACAACTGGTGGGTGTGTTTGCGTTTTCTTGATGGCTGTTGACGTTGGGACTCTGGCGTTGGGCTCTCTGGGTCAGGAATATGACAGTTCTTCCCTCGAGGTATTTATAAGTATACGAAGTGGCTTTCAGATGGTCAAACATTAAAGGTTTTCTTCGGTTTATGTCAATTGGGCTCTGAATTTTGGACATAACATTGGAATCATGACAGTGGAGAAGTTGTATGGCTATAATAGCTCCTTTTTGGTGAAGAAATTTCGTCATTTTTCAACTATGGCGTTCTTGTGGTTTGGAAATTTTTCTGTTTATAAGAACATTTGTATTGGATATACTTATTGATTCTTTGTACACTTCGGCATTGATGAGACATACAAGCAAGACGACTATGTTTAGAGGCTTGTTGCGTATCAAGAGGACATTTGTTTAATATTTGGTATGGTACATGTCTTTTTCTAAGGGGGAATTATATGTGGCATGTTACTGATTTTGTTTGAGAACTTGGCTATTGTTTTAGGAGGCTCAAAAGCAAGACGACCTTCTTTTGAGTTTGTATGTTCTTGAAAGGACATGAATTTGACAGTTGGTTTGGTATGAGCCATTTGTCAAGGGGGAAATGTATTTGTTTTCTAAGTGTCAAATTTTCTAACTGTGATTAAGGTTACAAAATTGTGATTATTAAGACATTCCCTCTGCATTATATTTTGTACACAAATACAGTCGTTCTATGATTTATATTATAGAATGTGTTTTGTGTTGTTACAACTCTGAAGTTATACGGTCGTTTGAATAAGACATCGGAGTCGGTTCCTGTACAATACAAGGGTTATAAGAAGGCATTTACATCAAGGCCACAAAAATATCGAGACATTTTTCTTTATGTGTACCTAAGGCTCCTTTTATTTAAATTGGGGCTTATTGTTATAACATCAAGGTTATAAAGAAGTGTTTTTTACAAAGACCAAAGAAATACAGAGACATTTTTTTTCTATGCCAAATGTGTTTGGATTCAATTATGTGGTTTTGGTCATAATAAGAATGCTGTTGTACGATTTAATGGACTTTTATGAACAATTTTTCTTCTCGGATTCTATGTTGGGACAAAGAAACTCTGTACAAAGTGCTTTTGTTAACCAATATTGCCTTGACCTTAAAAACGTTATGTGTTCTAATGACATTTTTCGTAGCAACATTTCCCATATAGAAAGCTATGAGCTTATTTAGAACAATGGCAATGATATAGATTTCCATTCATTACTACGTTTTGTGTTGTTTGGTCACAATGCTGTAATATGAGTATTAATACAAGTAGAATGATTTATTGTAGGATGTTTATACATATATGATTCATGACCTATTAACATCTGATTTCCCAAGTGTAGGATTTAATATAATATATATACAACCACTGTATTGAGATGTGAAGTAGATTAGTGGTTATATTTGTTCATTTGGGATACAGATGGAGTAATATCAATGCTGGAGTCAGTTATTTCATTTTTTACATAACATATAGTCAGGAGACTAGAACGACTTACAATTTAGGGGACTGTTTGTCCTTTTTCATCATAAAGAGGTTATAGTATGGGATTATTAGGACAATAGTGATTGTAATAACCTACATATTCTTTTGGATTTTGTTTCTTTTGAGTATGTTATGCTCATGAGAATATTCTATAAGGAAATAATATATATATATATATATATATATATATATATATATATATATATATATATATATATAAGAAAGATTTTTAGTTTAAGATAGTAGATCATTTTGTCCTTTTGGTTGATATATTTCTCACTAGTGGCTTTTGGGGACCTGCCTCTCTCTATAGTAATAGTTTATTGTTAAGGCTGATATGTTCTTGGGTTAATTTAATGGGTGTTTTCCCAATGGCTGAACAATTGGATAGTGGATTTTCTGACTTCTAAATAAAACAAGGTCACACATTTTTGGTGTCTAAATTGTGCAAGTTAGTGGCTTATGGTCATGGACCTCCATAATATTTTACAGGGGCTGTGTGCCGATTGAGATGATATAAACATTTTTGGTATTGGGACTAGTGGGGAAGGGGTCCCAAAGGAACAATCTGGAGATCCAGTAGACGGCTGTAACTTGCTGTTTCAAAGGTTAAATAAGGAGATGAAAATCTTGAGAACTAATATATGGCACTTAAAATTATTTAAGGCATCCAAATGCAAAGGTATTACACTACGTGGCCTAAGAGTTAGAACTCAGCTTTTGGTTGGAAAACCAGATGATATATCGATGGAGGACTGGAATAAGGCTCAACAAAGGGCCACTATGACATTTGTTGAAATTTTAACATCCTATTATCAAAGAACCATTGAACAGAATATTCAGGAGGTTAAAGGATTATGTGAGAATATGAAACAATTTGAGGGAAGCCCACCTTTTGTGGAAAACTTGGGAAAACTATCCAGGGATCTTCTCAGTTTTGAAAATATTATTAAAGAAAGGAAGGTACGTAAATTCCATAGAGATATGGATGACTATGAGAGGGGCAGGCCTTTTGAGTCACAGAGGGGGTTAGATTTAAAGAGAATAATCTGAACAGACCTAATATTAGAAAGAAAAGGCCTTGTTCCATACTTAAGAAATCCACACAGGGTTTTAGTACCTCGGGGGAAGAATCTTCTATGATTGACACAGAGGGCACATTTGTAAGTGAGTCTCCAGACCCCAAGAAAGTAAAGACCTGGGTCAGCCCTTTAGGGGTAAAAGACATTGAGGGGGGCACAAACACAAAGGTAGTAATTTTAGAGAATCTGTTGCAATCAATAATGAAATAGTAACTAACACTTATAACATACATAACATCTCCAAGTATGTTTTATCTCAAGATGAACAGTCCTTACTTAATACAGTTTTGGGATTTGTACCTAGGTTTTTTTGTGGAAGAACATGTTTTTGTGTCAGACTTGATTGCTTTTTGTAGAAAGTTAAATTTAAAATTGTTTTTTGGTACAACTGAGTCTTCTTCTAGCTCTACTGAATTTCGCTTTCACAAATCAAAATTTATGCCACCAATAAACAAGCATGTAGCCATTTTTCAGGAGGCTGTTTTGAAGGATTTACATTTTAACTATAATATATCTCAAAGGTTTCGACATAACCTTTCAAAGGGGGAACAACAGGCTCTTAAGGATTTATATGCTATCACTGATATTGTCATCCTTCCGGCGGACAAAGGTGGGGCTGTGGTAATCATGGATGCCAGTTATTACTGGAATGAGGGAAATGGACAATTGTCTGACCCTCAGTACTATAGGAAAATGCCAACTGACCCCAAACCAGAATTTAAGAAGGAAATTGATGCATTTCTAGAGCTAGCAGTACAGGAGGGCATTATCAGTATACAGGTTAAACAGCAGCTCATGGTCAGTGATCTGGCCCAACAGTACCTTTACCTTTTGCCCAAAATTCATAAGAATTTGAGTCAGCCTCCGGGTAGGCCTATTGTTTCAGGGAGAGGGTCTTTAACAGAGTCTATTTCTGTATTTCTGACTCAATATTTACATCCGTTATTACCATATGTTAGGGAAAGGATAAAGGATACTACAGAGTTTCTTAAAATTATTTCAGATTCTCAATTAGAACCTCACTGGCTCATGTGCATGCTGGATGTCAAATCCCTTTATACTAGTATCCCCCATTGGGCAGGATTACAAACTCTGGATTATTGGCTTAATAAAGTAAATTTGTATCCACCGGGTTTTAATACCCTTATCATTTGTCTGACAGAACATATCCTAACAAAAAATGTCTTTCATTTTAAGGTGGAATGTTACTGGCAACAACAGGAAACAGCTATGGGGGCCTCATCTGCCTCCATATATGCAGACCTTTTTATGGGGTATATAGAAGATCAAATAATTTATGATGAAATGCATAACATTTTCCCTTATTGAAATAGATATATGGAGGTGTTTTTTGGATGATTGTTGGCTCGTATGGCGTGGGGGTGTTGATTATCTTTTGGAGTTTCTGGAATACATTAATGGAAACCAGTGGAGCATTGAATTTACTGCTACTTATGAGATCAAGAAGATTATTTTTCTGGATGTCAAAATTCTAAGACAACCAGATGATACATTGAGCAGTTTAGTTTACAGAAAGCACCCACAATATAACAACTTATTATATGCATCTAGTCTTCACCCCAGGCATACAATCAACAATATTCCAAAATCCCAATTTTTAAGAATGAGAAGAATATGTTCTACAGACAGTGATTATTTGGAGGCCAAGCAGGATCTTACAGAGAGATTCCTAATGAGGGGTTATAGGGCACCGGATGTACATCGAGCCAGTGAATGGGCTACTAATTGTAATAGATTGGATCTATTAGAGTATAAGAAAAAGGAAAAGGAGGGTGAATCACAGACCATGAGGCTGGTTACCACATTTGGTAACAATATTGATTTGTTGCAAAATACAGTTAATAAACATTGGAATATCCTTAAAGCTAATGAAGAATTGAGTCCCCTTTCGTTGGATAGATGTTTATTTTCCTTTAGGAGAGGCAAAACTTTGAATTCCCATTTTGCCCATTATAAAAGGACCCTTCAAAAACATTCTCATTCTAACTAACTTACTATTATGGAGGATAAGCTGATGGGCTCTCACCCCTGTGGACATTGCAGTTTTTGTAGATACATGTTTAAAACTACAGCTTTTAGCAGTAAGAATATTGGTCAATTATTTGACATTCATTTTTTTGGCAATTGTAGTTCTGACTGGGTAGTGTATTTGGTTATGTGTCAATGCTCTGCTTTTTATGTGGGGCAAACTTCCAGACAACTGAAAAGTCGTATTTCTGAACATCTTAGTGAAATTAGAAATAAAAAGTTAACTAATGCACTATACAGACATTGTCAGTCACACAAAACAGCTAGTTTTATGTTTGTTATTATAGATAGGGTTAAGGGCAATAGACTATCTAACAAGGTTGGCATTCCATACTTACAAGTAAGGAAAGGAAATGGATCATTAAACTGGGAGCTTTAATGAAGTAAATCTACTTACTAACAATCTAGTATAATGTTTAGTTTATTTATTATACTGATATTTATAATTGGCATGTATATGATTTACATATACAGCCACATTTATAGTTTTTGCATTGTGTTTGATTTTGCATTTGGATTTTGTAATGAAACAATCAAGGAAGTGATATCATAATTGCTGTTCTTGATACTATAAAAAGCAGCTTTGAAATTAGAAAGTTACACTGAAGAAGGCCTTTTGCCGAAACCGGTCTGTATGTGGAACTGGAAGATGTAATAAATATACATATTTTTTTCTATGGAGCTCTCAGGTGCTGGCTGTATTTTTGTTTACTTTTGAACATGTGCGGTTGCCTTGCACCAGTCGTACCTGCTAGCTACAATTGGTGGGTGTCTAAGCTGTTAAGTAAACAGCTTAATGGGTTAAGGGAAAGGCAGAATGCCAACGGTGACAGAGAATCCCTCCGGAATATCTCCCTTTGAATTTATATTCCTGGGATAATAATCTGTCCTTTATCTTGGCTTAATGGCAAAGTGGTCTGCCACTGTTTCATGGTCACTGTAATGTAGTCAATCAGTGTAGAGTGTTTCTTATACATTTTTAAGCACTCTTTTATCCATGAATATGGGATACTATCAAATGCTTTTTTGTAGTCAATCCATGCCATATTTAGATCTTCCCCTTTGTACAGTTCTCCAGTATGACCTTATTTAATAAGAAATGATTCTTTGTTCCATATGACTTTTTTTATTGCCCATTTTGTTCTATTGCCATAATTGAGTTTTCTTCTACATGACTATAAACTCTGTCAGCATCAATTCCTGTGTATAGTTATACGTCATCAGAAGGCAAGTTATTGGACTATAATTTTTAGGATAGCTTGCAGGTTCACTCTTAAGAAGGAGCACTGTTTTGCCTGTTGTTAGCCAGGTTGGTGTCTGTTTTGGGTGCCATATAAATAGTTCTTACTCATGGCTAAATCTTCATGCAAAGATGTTAATATTTTTAACCAAAAGTTAGTTACTACATCTGGATCTGGGGTTTTCCAATTAGAGGCTTTTCTTAACTTTGTTTCAATCTCTCTGGCTGTTACTTCATACCATTTCATATCCTGCAGCTTTAAACTTGCTATATGAAGGTTCTGGTTATATCATGAGAAAGCAACTCTTCCTTAGGATTCTGATTACAGAAACTGCTGCAGATTTGACAGCTTTGAATAATTCTTTCTTCTGTAAATGATTTGATATTTCTTAAATCCTGAACTTTCACTCTTTATATTTCATAATGCCTAAGTAAAATTCATCGATTATTCTATAGCATCACTTCTCTTATCTGGGGTAGGTATAATCAATTCACTGGGCATAAACATGTGACCTTCAATACAACTAATCTCATCGCTGTACAAATAGTACATGCATAGCTAGGTCACTAGTGATAGTTGGTTACCCTTGTCACAACTTCTTTGAATACATGAACTCAAAATAAAGGAGCCAGCTGGGTTTGAAATGACATTCAAAACTTAAAAACACACGTTTCAACCAAATGGATGTTTAGAGAGCATCGGACAAACTATTCACAAAGAAAAGAAAAATAATGGAATAGCTAAGCACTTTTGTTCTTTAATATGTCAGAAATTCATCAGTGGTACACCAGACTTACAAAGTTCATTTAAATAGTGCCAAAAAAAAAAAATCAGGATTAGTCAGCTGACACAGTCAGTCAAAAACTTACTAAACCAAATGTGTCAATAAATACTGTCAGTTAATAAACATTTTAGTAAAAACAACATAAATTAAAACCATAATATTCAAATTGTCTGTTTAATCAAACATTTAATATAGTCATGTAACCCTAGCCACTTATCTGCCGACAACAATATCTGCCAATTTACTTCTTTACATTCAAGTAATGTGTTAGTATCTCCACCCCTAGTGGTGGCTTATCAATATAGTCTGATACAAAGAAACTAAACTTCTCTTTGAAAACACCACAAAAATGCAATATGCTTTGCTAAGGTGTTATTGTTGTCTCCTTTTTTAATGGCTAAAAGATGTCCATAAATTCTATGTGAAAGTTACGTACATAGAAAATTTCACAAGTTTCACAAAGTGCTAAACAGACCACATTTTTAGATTCACATATAAACCTGTTTTTTTTTGCCCAAATTACTTTGCCAGTATGCTTCCAGAACACAGAGGTCTTCAATAATAAACCTGCAGTACTTGTAGTGTTGTACTAAAGCATTCCTACTTGAGACAATGAGGATTCTCACAACATAGATCTGATTATAACTTAATATTATTAGGGAGTTTTTTTGTATACCAGATTTGGTTCTCCAGCAATAATATTAGCTAGATCATTATTGCCTAAAACAATTTTCCAATTGTTCTTTAAAATATCTTTATGCCATCTAAGTCAAGTAAAATTTTATTGGAAAAGCCCTATACAAAGAGCTATTTTTTCTTTGACTTTTGACGTCAGTAACCCATATTTCAGAATAGGATGAAACTTAATATGTTATTTGTAACTTCTAGAGCAATGTTGTAAACAAACTCCTGTTCATAACCTTTCTCCCTGAAAAGTACTTTAACAAAATTTACTTCATCATTAAAAACTGTGTCATCACTGGTAAGATGACTCACTCTAATAAACTATCCCATAATTATGTTATGTTAAAAAATGTTTAAAAAGCTGTTTTTTGTTTAAATAATTTGTTTAACTGTTGTAGACTACACTAAAGTGCGATACCCTTTCCTGATCGTTTGTAGTTGTTTAAAGCTGTTTTAAGTGTATGTTTTACTGTTTTTGCCTTATCCTTTCAAAAAAACGAAAAAAACAAAAACAATTCCTTGTTTCCCACCTTTCTAAGCTAGTATAGTCCAGTTTTCAGGCTAGTGCTGAATTCAGGACTGTGATACTAGTTTCTGAGTTGCCCATACCTTACTTGGATAGAAGGAAGTTTCTCTATTCACCTGTGAGAGAGGGGAGCTTTGAGCAACCTATCTGTCCCTGGAGGAGTGGCTCCATCCCAGAAGTTAGTAGTTTATTGGCCATTTTGGGCTAATTTCTATCTCTTTCATTACCCTACAATAAAAACTGTGTTTGCACGGTTTTGCACACCTGGCAGTGCCGGTTAGCTACGGTAAAATTATTCCCAGCACCGCTAAGCCTTCTCTTCGGTTTTTCCCTTGAAACTAGTCTAACTCTCAACCTAAGACTCAAAAAGCATCTTACAGCCCAGCACCTGCTCAGACCTAATAGCAAGCACTAATATACCCTGACACTGATTGGCCAGCAGGGCAAGGCTCTTTATTCACCCCTCACCACCCAAGCGACTAAGCAGCTCACCCTACTATTCAGGCATGACCAAAGGGCAATTTCAGGTGCACTCTCCAGTCCAGCTGGTGAACCTGGGTATCCTGAGGCAATGTTACAACTGCCTCATGTACACAGACAACCCTCTCCTCCTACCACAAAACACTAACATATGTGAGAGATGCAATTATACAGCCAAACTGGAAGCTAAGCTATCTCCATCCAAGACTGGAACAGACAGTCAAGAGGAGAATGTTAACATTTGCACCACAACTCCAGCCACATACAGACCTACTAAAACAGCACTGGCAAAAAATACACATAAATATACAAAATCATACTCGGAGGCTCTAAATAAAAACCTGCAAAAGCATCAGAGACCTCCAAAGCACACACCCAAACAACCTTCACTTCCCATCACAAACCAGACAACACATAAAACACAAAATCAATGTGCCGGACAATCACAGCCCTTAAGGCGAAATAACATACCTACCACACTAGTAATAGGTGACTCTATAGTCAGGCACACTGACGTCCCACTCACTAGGCTGGACAAGCAGAAGGTTACTGTTAGCTGCCTGTCGGGAGCCAGAATTCGCCACATAACACAAGCACTCAGGTCAATCCAGAACAAGTACAAATATTGTTCATGTTGGTTTGAATGACCTGAGAAGTACCTCCCTGGACTACATGAAAAGAGACATGGAAGACCTCTCTGATCATGTAGCCCAGGCTGGTATGACCCTGACCCTTAGTAGCATCCTGCCCTCATCAAGAATGATACTTCAGTATAAAGAAAAAAATGGATCAATTTCAACAATTGGCTAAGCTTCTGGTGTCATTCAAAGGGGATCCAGTGTCTGTCAGCCTGGGACGACATGCTCAACAAGCCACGTTGTTTCGCAAGAGACGGCTTGCACCTGTCACCCCTAGGCTTTCGAATACTGGCCAAGGCTCTTGCTGCCCGCATAGTGCCATTTTAGGCAAGGCTCAAAAGTCAAACCCACCTCCGTAAACAGCACAATTAACAAAAAACTGAGGGTTATGCTACTCAACGCCAGGAGTTTAAATCTCAAAATGTATGTGCTCGAAGCACTCCTCAGTATGGAGAATGTCGACATCTGTGCAGTAACTGAAACCTGGATCAAGGCTCCAGAGAGCGCCCAGGCACTACCGGGCTACAACTCATACCACACATTTCGGTCACTTAACACAGACCGAAACACGAAAGCAGGGGGTGTATCCATATTCATCAAGGATACATACACCTCCAGGTTAGTGGCACAGCAGGATATCTCTGAGATCATCCATGTGCAACTAACATCGGGTAAATCTGCAATGCAAATTGTGGCCTGCTACAGATCACCCTCCATGACCTAGGACCACCACTCCACCTTTCTGGAGACACTGGAAAACATAAAGGGCCTACCGAACACCCTGATATTGGGCGATTTCAATTACCCTACCATTCACTGGGAAAACTACTCGAGTACAAATTCCCAGGCCCAGCGCTTCCTGGAATTCATCAACTCAAATGCCCTGGATCAGCTGGTAAACTCCCCTACCAGAGGTGAAAACATATTGGACCTGGTCATCACCAACATGGGCGACAGGTGTTCCACACCGGAGGTCAACCATTCACTGGTTAGATCAGACCGTAAACTAATCACTCTGGATGTCCACAACCCCAACTAAGGAAACCACAGTAAAAAACTTTTCTAAAGCAAACGTCACCTTACTTAAGACAGAGGTGGTAAGTTTCACAGCCCCCACGCTAAAGGATAACGCTGCCCAAGATGCAGAAACCTTTACAGAAGCACTCTATGAGCACCTACAAGGATGCGTGGATCATGCCATCCCTAGCAAAACCAAGACTCACTCCTCTAAGAGAAGGAAACCAGTTTGGTGGACCCCTGCAATAAACAGGCTATACAATAGAAGGAGGAAACTAGTTCAGTAAAAATCAAATCCCAAGAAGGAAAGACATCCCTGATCAGTATCAGTAAGAAACTAAGGTCCTTCATGAAATCATCCAAGGCTAACTTTGAAAGAAAAATAGCCAAGGATTCAAAAGATAACAACAAAGCCTTCTTTAGCTATGTTAAGAATGTAAGTGGCAACTCGCAGATATGCACTGAACTAGTGTAAAATAGCACAAACTATACTGAACCTACTGATATTGCCAACATCATAGCAGATAGATTCAGTGCAAACTTCACCTCCTTCTCACCTCCAAAAGGGCCCACAACAATACCAGAAAAGTGTAGTGTCCCAAAAATCACAGACACACAGGTGAAAACAGCCCTTTCAAAAGCCAAAAACACAGCATCAATGGGACCAGATGGTGTCCCAGGCTGCGTCTTGCACGAACTACAGAACAAACTACCCCCCCCCCCACCTAAACACGCTGTTCAACCTCAGCCTCTCCACAGGATATGTGCCCATACAATGGTGCACAGCAATGGTTGTTATTCCTCTCCACAAAGGAGGGGCCACAACTGCCCAGGTAACTATCACCCCATAAGCCTGACTAGCCTGGTCTGCAAGGCTATGGAGAGCATCATCATAGAACTCAATAACAAAGACATTGGGAACCTCCAAACACTTGACCCGACCCAGTTCGGCTTTGTTAAGGGCAGATCATGCCTACTAAACCTGGCTGACTTCTTCGAGACAGTTACCAAGGCCATAGACGAGGGTAAGGTGTTTCACACAGCCTACCTTGACCTCGCCACGGCTTTCGACACCATTCCCCACTCGGGTTTTACAGAAAAACTCACCAGCCTGAACATAAACCCCTACGTCACGAGATGGACTGCCAACTGGCTTGCAGACAGAACTCGCACGGTAAGAATAGCAGGCTCCAGGTCCGACTCTAAACCAGTCACAAGTGGTGTCCCACAAGGCTCGGTCCTGGGACCTCTACTGTTCGGGATATACTTCTCAGAAGTACAGGCAAACACAGGAAGACTATGGCTAACCAAGTTCACCGATGACTGCAAACTAGGAGCCATAACTGACACTCCAGCTGACATGGACATCCTCAAAAAGGGCCTTACTGAGACGGACACCTGGTGTCAAAGTCATGGCCTCAAGCTAAATGCCAAAAAATGCATAGTCATCCCGTTTGGGAAAAACAAAACACTCATGAATTAGCACATAGGTGGCAGCCCCCTTAATACAGAAAAGGTAATAAGAGATCTGGGGATCCAGGTAGATAGTAATCTCTCCTTTGACAATCATATTGCCAAAGTAGTTAGAAAATCCTTCTATGTGGCCCATCTAATTACTAAAGGGTTTGCATCTAGAAATAAAGAGGTTATAGTGCCACTCTACTTGCCACTCATTAGACCCATCATAGAGTACTATGCCCCATTTGGGATATACCTCACAAGACACTTCCAACAGCTGGAAAGACCACAAAAGTACCTCACCAGGAGAATTACTGGCCTCAAACATATGTCCTATGCAGCCTGACTGAAAAAACTCCGACTGTACTCAGTGGCATACTGCTTACTCAGAGGTGATCTCTGCCTGACTTACAAAGCCATGTCCAACTCAGAACTGATGGATATGCTCCACCTAAAGAAATCCAAGTCACTGCGAGTCATGCGCTCTAGAGAGCTAAACCTCGCCACAACAATAAATAGAACATGCTGGAGAGATAGATTCCTGTCACAGAGACTCCCCATGCTTTGGAACAAAATTCCAAATTACATCAGGCAGAGCCCCTCACTAACACTCTTCAACAGAAACCTTGACAAGTGGATGGGTAACAGAAAATACGCCCCTGGGATCACTTCATTGGCTCTGCTTGACAGAGGATCAGTTAATTAATCAATGGGGCAGCGAAAGCCGACACACTCTGGCTAGGCTTATAAATGCCCTCGGGCAGATAGCCTAATACCTACCTATGAACTTATGAACCTATGTCTCATAAAATGAGGACATTGACTATTGTGAAACAAATAATTGTTCATAAATGTGCTTTTCTTATATATTTTACTGTGGAAACATTTGTTTTCAAAATCAGCTGCAACGAATGAATCAAGAAATTGTGTTGCTTTTCCATGAGTTCCTATAAAAGTAAGAAGGTCAATACTACAGTTTAAATCAGTAACAAAGCTGTTGAAATCAGCTGCCAAACCATTCCATAAAATAATCAAATCATCTATATAATGCCTATAAATAGAAATGTTTGTAAAATGTGGGTACGCAATTACAATCTCATGTTCCCAACAACTTATAACTAAGTTACCAAAAGATGGCACCATTCTTGCAACCATCGCAACAACTTTCTTTTGTCTAAAGAACATGTTATCCAACATGAAAAATTTTTTTCCCAATATTAATTCTAATAATGTGCAAACTGTATTAATAAAAATATTATCAAAGTCAGTAAATGCACTTGTGTTTTATAACAAAATGAATGCCTGTATCTTGTGCAATACATGTATACAAAGTAAATCCAAAGTAAAACATGGTTTCATTTCTGTAAACTGGTACTTGTGTAACAAATCTAACAATACCCATGAATCCTTGAAATAAAATCTAGATTTTTGGAGAATAGGATTAAAATACAGTCCGAATAGACTGAAATAGTTTCAATTTTACAGACATCTGCTGAGTTAATTGGTCTAAAAGATAGATTAACAGCATCCTTATGGATCTTGGGTATTCCAAAAAATCTGATAATTTTGGGAAATTCAACTTTCAAATGCTCAAATAAAACAAAATGTATCTGACCCTGATGTAAAAGGTCAAATAAACAGCAATCTAAACTCGCAAACTGCTATAAATACGATCAACAGTAACTTCTCCATAGCAGTTTATATCTGCTAGTGGATTTAAAATATTGTTTTTTTAAACAAGAAACATTTTTATTAAATTATCATTTATGACATAGGCAATCATACATTTATATAAATGAAAACAAACCATATTTACATAATCACAGCTGCAAGCATTTTATATCACAAACCATATTGACATAATCCTAGTTGCAAACATTATGCATCACTCATAATCTACCCAATCATTGTCAGTCAGACATTACATAGCAAATTTGTGTCCTGCCTTCTTTTAAACCTCATTCCTCCCCTGTATGTATTCTTCCTATAATTCCCATTTTTCCTATGTAATTTGCTCCTACCCTTTTTTAAAGATCACAATTCCAGTTGTTTTTTTCTCTGTTACTATGTTCACTACTTCTAGTACAGTTGGTTTGGACTTTGATTTCCATTTTCTAGTAACTGCTTTTTTTGGCAGCACCATAATTAGACTCAGCAAGGCCTTACTATGTTTAGGCAATTCCAATTATGTATCACAGCTCAGAAAAATAATTTCCCTAGTTAACACCAATTTGCTCATCCTACAGAGTAGTCTGCAAGCAGTCTTTAAAGTCTGCCAATTTGCTACACTCACAGAAAATATATTCCAAATTATCTCTTTCTTACCCATCACACCTCCAACATTTGCTGTCTACCTAAGGAAAAATTCTCTGAAGCCTACTTATGGTATAAAAATATCTATGTAAACATTTCCAAGCAAAAATCCTAAATGTTCTAGATTTTGCTGCATATTTGAGAGATACATATATCTATATATTCCCCCATAGCAGATTTAAACTACTATTCATATAATCAGTGGAATTCATAAGATTTGACTATCCCTTCAGTTCCAATAAAGCTTTCCTTTCAGCAGGTGTTAAATTAAAGTACATTTTAAACAGGTCTGTTGCTAAATAACTGATGAAGCTCATTTTCACAAGTATCAGAAAATACCTGTAATGTACTGTAAAGTACTGGATTAAACATACTTCTTTTTCTAACCATATTCAAAGTGTCATCTTCAAATCTGCTGACACTATGCAAAATGTTATGTAAACTGTGAGTTATGAACATATAACTTTAAATCCTTAAAGGTACTTAGCATGTTAGCCCTTCTAAGTGGTATAAAGAAAAAAAACTTAAGCAACTTTAAATTATTCAAATTTAAAACAAAGTCACTTAAATTAAACATAGGGCAAAGAGACATTAGGTCCTTCTCCCTCTGCTCTTCTGTTTTCTTATTTTGAAAAAAAGAAGTTGTGTACTTACCATAATGTTCCATGTGAGTTGTTCATCTCGCCTTCATTCTTACTGATGGGCTTGGAGCTGATCCCTCGGCTCCGAGGCGGCCTACTACAAAGCTCGAGGTCTTCAAATAGCTTGAGGCCAAGTCCCTATCCCATGATGCACTTAGAGTTACCTCAGATTTTGTTTGCTGTGTATAACAACACCATATGTCATTCTTTCCCTCCCAAGTGAAGATACAGAAGGGTTGAGCAACCAGGATGGATCCAGCATCTCGGTCTTCTAAAAGCCCTGGAGGGGGTAGGAGGGAGGGATGTAAGAATGAAGGCAAGATGAACAACTCACATGGAAAGTTATTATAAGGACATAACTTCTTTATGTGAAGTTGTTCTATCTCGCTGTTCATTCTTACTGATGGGTAGCATCCCAAGCACCACCTATCTCGGGTGGCTCACGGGAGTATATTTTTCAGGACCGTGGAACCAAAGTAGGCCCTGACAACTTTGTAATGAGTGATAAAGGTATAAGGTTTTGACCAAGTGGCTGCTGCACAAATGTTATCAATAGGAAGTCTGGCAGAAAAAGCAGAAGATGTAGAAACTGCTCTGGTTAAGTGAGCTTTAATTTTATGCTGTAAGAGCGTATCGGCAGCTGAATAAACAAAGGTGATACAATCAGATAACCATTTAGACAGAGTTGTTTTACCACTGGTATAACTTTCCTGGAGTCTGAAAAGGAAACAAAAAGCTGATCCGATTTCCTGAAATCTTTTGTTCTATCCAAATAAAATCTGAGCTGTCTGTGAACATCAAGTTTATGCAGCATGTACTCTAGATTGTTGGAGTGATTGGGGAAGAAAACTGACAAATCAATAATTTGGTTAAGATTAGTTTCAGTGCAAACTTTAGGCAAAAAGGAGGGATTTGTTCTAAGTGAGACTCTGTCAGCATGGAAAATTAAGTAAGGAGGTTTAATGGATAAAGCCTGAAGCTCTGACACTCTGCAGGCAGAAGTAATAGCCACTAAAAGGTAGTCGTCCATCACAAAAATTTGAGATCACATGAGGAAGCTGGTGCAAATGGAGGAAGAATGATGCGGGGAAAGTATAAAATTTAGATTCCATGGGGAATAGGGAGATTTCACAGGTGTTCTGAGATGAAATGTCCCTTTGAGAAAAGCTTTGGATAATTTGTGTGACATAATATTCAAACCTTCGAATCCAAGATGAAAGTTAGAAATGGCAGCAAGCTGAACATGGACTGTGGCTGCTGCAGCTTCTTTATTGAAGATCACGGTCAATAACTCTAGTATAGAGGCCATAGGGGCTTGGTAAAGATCAATATTGTTATTAGAGGCCCATATAGAATTTTTTTTTCCATTTGCTAAGGTATAGCTTCCTCATAGAGGATTTATGAGAGGATAAATGAATTTGTTTGGTCTCATTGGAAAGCTTATGGAACTTGGCTATGATGGGAATTGGAGCACCCAAGCTGTCAGCTTTAGGGACGACAGAGAGGGATGAAGTTCCCCCAACGAGTGCTTCAGAAGGTCTGAAACTGGGTCCAGAATCCAAAGGTCCACCAAAAGATGAAGTCGAAGGAAGGGGAACCAAATCTGACGAGGCCAATGAGGGGCTATAAGAATGATAGACCTTCCCAGAGATTTTACTTTCTGTAGAACCTTGGGTACCAACGGGATTGGTGGAAAAGCACAGAGGAGACCCAGAGGCCAATCGTGAATGAGTGTGCCCCTTGGGGCTTCTCCCGAAGGGGGAATCAGGGCAAAGTAGCTTCTGCATTTCGTGCTCATGTGACTGGCAAAAAGGTTGCAGCAAGGCTGGCCACACCTGTGGGATATCTTATCCGTTATTTTTTTCTTGAGGGACCACTCATGAGGCAACAAAATAGCTCTGCTCAGCTTGCCTGCTATCACGCTGGATTTTCCCAGGATGTGCGTTGCTAGCAGAAAGTGCTGGGTGGATATCGCCCACTGCCATACTCTTAGGGCCTCACGACAAAGGGATCTGACCTGGTTCCATCTTATTTGTTCAAGTACCAGACCACTGACATGTTGTCTGTCTGAATCGCAATCGTACCCAGAGGAAGAGAGTCCTGGAAGTACTGCAATGCCAAAAGTACTGCTCTCATCTCTAAGACATTGATATGCAGGTGTGTCTCTTGATCAGTCCATGTGCCTTGGGCTGTTCTTTCCTGAAAATGCCCCCCCACCCTATGTGGGAAACGTCCGTTGTCACTGTGGCTGCTGGTGGGGGTAAAACAAAGGGACATCCTATCGTGACATGAAGTGAGATCAACCACCACTGAAGATCTTTTTTGCAGGAATTTGTGATCATTATCAGGTGAGACATGGGAGGTTCTTGGTGTGAACAACAGCCATTGCAGTATCTGCATGTGCATATGACCCAGCGGTATGGCCAGAATTACTACTGCCATCATACCTAACAATTTTAAAACTTCTGATGGTGGAGCCTTGTTTTCTACTGGAGGTCTTAGCGTGGTGGTGGTGGTCTCCAGTTCTGCTTCGATAAAGACGATATGCTGCGATGGCAACAAGGCAGATTTTTCTGAGTTTATTGTAATGCCCAGCTGGCTGCAGAGTGACAAAGTAGATTCCCTGGCTTGAATGAGTTGATGCCTGGTGGTGGTGGTGAGGAGCCAATCGCCTAAGTACGGAAACACCTGGAATCCTAAACGTCTCAGGTGAGCCGTGACCACTGCCAATGCCTTTGGTGAACACTCTGGGGGCTGTAGTGAGACCAAAGGGCAGGGCTCAGAACTGGTAATGATTGGCTCCCAGCCAGAAGCGCAGATGATCCCTGGATGGCCTGGCCATTTTTATGTGGTAGTACGCATCCTGGAGATCTATCGAGCACATCCAATTGTCTTTCCCTAGAAGGGAAATATTGACTGAAGCGTGACCAACTGAAACTTCTCTTTCTTTACAGATTTGTTTTGCCTGCTGATGTCTAATATAGGTCTCCAGTCCCCTGTCTTTTTTGGAACTAAAAAGAATCTTGAGTAAGTTCCGGATCCTGTCTGGTCTGTTGGGACTGGTTGGATGACTCTTTTTCTTAGCAACGTTTGGACCTCTACTGTTGCTTGTTCCCTGTATCTGGGTGGAACATCCGGGATTTTTCTTGTCGGTGGAGGGGGTGTGGCGAATGGAATGAAGTATCCTCTGGAAATTATACTTTGTACCCAGTTGTCGTTTGTTATTTTGAGGCAGGTGTCTGGATACAAAGATAAGTGACCCCTGACTGCCTCCAGAGCAGGACAGTTGGACCTCTTGTAGGAGCACTGATAGTGCTTCCCAAAGAAGTGGTCTCTGTTGCCCTGGTTTTGCGAACCCCCTCTGCGAGGGTGGCGTCTTCCATTATTGCCCCCTCCTCTGCTCCTGGAGGGGGGTTGACCATGTGTGTCCTGAAAGGCTCCTTGGACATTTCGGAACCACATTTTCCCTCCCCTTTGACCCTTGGGATAGGGTCTGGGTAGGGGTGGAAAAACAGACTCCAATGGCAGGCAGAGACTTTCCTTCCTGCTTACACCTGGCCAAAGTTTCCTTAACTTTGGACCCGAAAATGGAAGAGCCATCAAAAGGGGTATTCACAAAGGATGACTTGAAGGACTCCGCAAAGGAACATAAGTGCATCCAGGAGTGCCTCCCTAAGAGCAAGTCCTGTACCCGCTGCCCTGCTTGTTCCATCAGCAGCATATGAAATGAGGCGCATGGATGAGTTAACGATGGAATTGAGGGTAGCAAGCTGGGAGGCAACTTTGTCTGTAGCTCCTGCAGCTACTGTACCCTGAAGAGTATCTCCCAACTCTTTAAGGAGATCTCTTTGTAGTCTCGTGAAATGGGTTAAGTAGTTAAGCGAACGGAATGCAAAAGTCGCTGAACTAAACATGCGCTTCCCATATCTATCCATGATCCTGGAGTCTCTGTTAGGAGGATGGATAGAAGAGGAAGTTTCTAACATTTCCTTTTTGGTGACTGCTGCCACCACCATGGCATCAACTGGCACACCTTTGGTCAAGAAGGATTTATCCTGGGGGCAGATATGAACTTATTAGGCCTCCTAGGGACAGGCTCCATGGTGTCTGGAGACTCCCACGCCTTTCATGAGACCAGCTGCATAAGCTTATTGAAGGGCAGAGACACCCAAGAGGTGGAGGGCTGAGACCCGAAAGCCTTCAGGAGAACCGACTCATCTTCAGTAGGGTTTGTGGACTGCCAGTCACCCCTTTGCCTAAGAATTTCAAGTATCTCTGCAAAAGTGATATCCTCAGAGGGAGACCATGGGGACCCTTCTAATTCATCCAAGTCAGTATCAGATGTTAAGGACTCCTGAGGGGAGTCTAGATGTTTCCTCTTACAAACTCTCTTCCTGGGAACCTGATCAGTGGGAGCTTCTGGTGAGGTCTCGGAAGAGCATGGGCCACCCAATGGGGCTTCCTGAGGCTCTGGGGCTCTACGCTTGGCCAGGATCTGTGAGGCAGAAGCAGACACAGGTGCTTTAGGGGAGGAAGAAGCCGGACCTGAGGTTGAGGAAGTCATAGGAGATATAACTCTCCACATGGCATCGAAGGCACCTCTGTTCCGATGCAAAGGGGACCGATGTATCTGAGGAAACTGTAGATACCCCCAGCACTGGAACAATGGACTCTGAGCCCAAGGTAGGAGCTGAGCTCATCTGAGCCGAAGTCCCGAGAGGCAGAGTCAAAACCGACAAGTCAGTCTGACTATCCTCCCCGGACTCGACCAGAGAGTGCCGGCTCCTAGAGTCCTCGATCAGCACCAAGGACGTCAGAGTGAATGGAGTCGAAGACACTGAAACAGGAGTTGGCTCCAAAGGCTCCACAATCAACAAGTCCAACTCCTCCAGCTCTGAAGGACCAGTATGGCTCGGAGGAGGAAATGTTGTAGCTGGTATCAGGGTCTTCGACTCCGAAGCCAGTTGGGTCGGAGCCAATAAAATTTTCAAAGGCCAGTGCCTGTAACAACTTCTGCACAACATGATCCATATCCAGATCAGAAAGGCTAATAGAGGACCGAGATGACTGGATCGAAGGTGGTACCGATTGTAATAAGGGAGACTTAGGAATTTTGGATACCGGTTCCAGGACTGGGGACCGGCCCCGAAAAGATAAGAGTGTCTAAGATTTCTTTGATTTTTTTGTCTCGGAAGTCTTAGAAGACTTTGAGGACTTACTGGATCCATCTTGGTCATTCAAAGCTTCTTGGAAAGAGGGTTTCAACAAGCCTCTGTCTATCAACTTCCTCTTTCTCTCTTGTAGCACTCTGGAGGAGAAAGAATGGCATATGGAGCAGCTATCCTGTAAATGCAAAGCTCCTAAACAGTACACAAAATTGACATGGCTGTCAGTTACAGACATTTTCTGGCCACATTTGGGGCACTTTTTAAAGCCTGACTTGGGATGCTTATCTCGGTCAGCCATATTGTATCAATCCCAAAATTAAACAGATTACTGTCAAGCAAAGACTAAGAAAAAAATTGAACAATAACCAAGTCAAACAGCCTTTGGAAAAAAATAGGCTGAAGACACACACATACACATACACACATGTAATTATCTAGACAGATAAATATTAACTGTGACAGAAAAACTCTGGCTAAAGGCACACAATATCAATGCTAAGCAGACTATAATAAAAAAGGATATCTGCAATTTTACACACACACTAACCTTATCTAAATTCTAAACTAAGCACACTCTAAATAAACCTTATCTAAATTGTCTATAAATTGTGACAAAAGGTCACTAACAAAGCACACTTTAAGTATAATATAAAACCCTTTAACTAGGCCTAGAAAAAAAGGCCAACAAGATATTAGAAAACACACTAGGGAAAGAGAACTATACTAATAAGCTAAGAGTTTATAAAAGTACCTAAAACTACTATATATTCAAATACTAAGAATATTAATAGAAATATAGTAAAATATTTGTTATATAAAGGTTTTACTGGCCCGAGCTACTGAGAACCTCCGATCTGTTGCAGTGGCAAACTAGATCTGAGGTAACTCTAAGTGCATGACCTGAGACGTACCTCCCTGGACTACATGAAAAGAGACATAGAGGAGCTCTCTGACCATGTAGCCCAGGCTGGTATGTCCCTGACCTTGAGTAGCATCTTGCCCTCACCAAGAATGATGCCACATTATAAAGACAAAATGATCAGTTTCAACAATTGGCTAAAGTATTGGTGTTATTCAAAGGGGATCCAGTGTCTGTCAGCCTGGGATGACATGCTCAACAAGCCACGTTGCTTCGCTAGGGATGGCTTGCACCTGTCACCCTTAGGCTTTCGTATACTGGCCAAGGCTCTTGCCACCCCCATAGTTCCTTTTTTAGGCAAGGCTCAAAGGACAAACCCACCTCCATAGACAACCCAAAGATAAAAAAACTAAAGGTAATGCTACTCAATGCCAGAAGTCTAAACCTCAAGATGCACGCACTCAAGACTCTCCTCAGTATGGAGAAAATCGATGTCTGTGCAGTAACAGAAACCTGGTTCAAGGCTCCTGAGAGCACCCCAGCACTACCAGGTTATAACTCATACCATGCGTTTCGGCCCCAAAACTCGGACTGAAGCACAAAAGGAGGGGGAGTATCTATATTCATCAAAGATACCTACACCTCCAGGTTAGTGGCACTGCATGAAGCATCGGAAACCATCCATGTGCAACTAATAGCAGGCAAAACTGCCTTTCAGTTTGTAGCCTGCTACAGAACACCCTCCCTATTACAGGAACCCCACTTGGCATTCCTGAGAACACTGGAGAATATGAAGGTCTCTCCAAATACTATGTTATTGGGTGACTTCAACTACCCAAACATTGACTGGGAAAACTACTCAAGCCCAAACACCCTCGCCCAATGGTTCCTTGAATTTATAAACTCTAACACAATGGAACAACTGGTCACCACTCCCACAAGAGGGAACAACATATTGGACCTGGTCATCACCAACATGGGGACTCTATGTTCCACACCAGAGGTAAACCCCTCATTGGTAAGATCAGACCATAAACAAATTTCCCTGGACATCCATATCCCGTCCCCACCCCCAGCGAAGGAAATCACTGTAAAGAATTCCTCCAAAGCCAACTTTGCACTTCTCAAGACTGAGGTGGAATCCTTCAAAGCCCCTGGGCCAGAGGATAATACAGTCCAATCCGCAGAATCCTTTACAAAATGCATTCTATGAGCACCTGCAGGAATGCATGGATCATGCTATCCCAAATAAAACCAAGACTCACTCCTCCAAAAACAGGAGACCGGTCTGGTGGACCCCGGCCATAAATAAGCTATACAACAGAAGGAGGAAGCTACTACATGACAGAGCAAAATCCCAAAAAGGGAAGGCATCTGTGATCAGTATTAGCAAGAAACTTCGATCCCTCATAAAATCATCAAAGGCCAGTTTCGAAAGAAAAATTGCCCTAGACACTAAAGATAATCACAAGGCCGTCTTTAGTTATGTCAGAAACATGGGCGGAAACTCCCAGATATGCTCTGAATTGTTGCATAATGGTACAAAATATAACGAACCTACAGACATAGCCAACATCCTGGCAGACAGATTCAGCGCAAACTTCTCCCCCCCTTCCCCCCCAATGGGGCAAACGCCTATCCCAACTGAATGTAACCTCCCTGACATCACAGATGCACAGGTGAAAGCTGCCCTCTCCAAAGCAAAAAACACAGCATCTATGGAACCGGACGGTGTCCCAGGCTGTGTCTTACACGAGCTCCAAGAGGAACTGAACCCTCACATTAAGTCACTGTTCAAACTTAGCCTTACTACAGGATATGTACCCAAAGAATGGCGTACAGCTACAGTGGTCCCACTCCACAAAGGTGGTGCCACAATGGACCCCGGAAACTATCGCCCCATAAGCCTGACTAGTCTGGTCTGTAAAGCTATGGAGCGTATTATCATGGAACTCATAAACAAAGACATTGGGAGCCTCCAAACACTGGACCCTACCCAATTCGGCTTTGTTAAGGGCAGATCTTGCCTCTTAAACCTAGTTGATTTCTTTGAAACAGTTACCAAAGCCATAGATGAGGGCAAGGTATTCCGCACAGCCTACCTGGACCTCGCAAAAGCCTTCGACACAATACCCCACTCGGGCATCATAAAGAAGCTTACGAGCTTAAATATCAACCCCTATATCACAAGATGGGTTGCAAACTGGCTCAGAGATAGAACCCACATGGTCAGAATTGCAAGTGCCATGTCCGAATCCAAACCAGTTGCAAGTGGCGTCCCACAGAGCTTAGTTCTGGGACCTCTCTTGTTCGGTATATACTTCTCTGAGGTTCAGGCTAACACGGGGAGATTATGGCTGACAAAGTTCGCAGAAGACTGCAAACTGGGGGCCATAATCGAATCTCCAGCTGACACAAGCATCCTCCAAAAGGGTCTCACAGAGACGGATGCTTGGTGCCAGAGCCACGGCCTCAAGCTAAATGCTAAAAAGTGCATAGTCATCCCCTTTGGGAAAAACAAGGTGCCCAAAAATTACCACATAGGTGGTACTCCATTAAGTACGGAAGAAGTAATTAGAGATTTGGGGACCAACATAGATAGTAATCTCTCCTTTGATAATCACGTTGCCAAAGTGGTTAGAAAGACCTTCTATATAGCCCACCTTATCACGAAAGGGTTCGCATCTAGATCAAGAGAGGTCATTGTGCCCCTCTACTCGTCACTCATCAGGCCCATAATTGAATACAATGCCCCTTTTGGGATGTACCTTACCCGACACCTGCAGCAACTGGAGAGACCCCAAAAGTACCTCACCAAGAGGATCATGGGCTACAAACAGATGTCCTATGCAGCTCAACTAAAGAAACTCCAGCTCTACTCAGTTTCTTACCGCCTACTCAGAGGCAATCTATGCCTGACGTACAAAGCCATGTCAAACCCAGAATTAATGGACATGCTCCACCTCAAAAACTCCAAGTCCCTTAGAGCTACACGCTCCAGGGACCTAAACCTCAGCACAAAAATAAATAGGACATGCTGGAGGGACAGATTCATTTCCCAGAGGCTCCCCTCACTCCGGAATAGAATCCCAATTCATGTTAGACATAGCCCCTCGCTGACCCTCTTCAAGCGAAATTTGGACGCGTGGATGGGAAATCGCAAATTCACCCCTGGGATCTCTCCTGTGTCCCTGCTAGACAGAGGCACAGTAAACTAATCTTAAAAGGGTACCTTCTGTGACCTACTTTACAGAGGCACAGTAGGCTAATCTAATAGGGAGGCGGAAGCCAAATACACTCTGGCTAGGCTTATAAATGCCCTAGGGCAGATAGCCTAGTATCTACCTATGAACCCATGAACCTATGAACAAATCATGGCATAGGGACTTGGTCTCAGGCTATTTGAAGACCTCGAGCCGTATAGTAGGCCGACTCGGAGCCGAGGGATTGGCTCCGAACCCATCAGTAAGAATGAATGGCGAAATAGAAGAACTTCACATCAAATGTTTCCACAGCAAAATATATAGGGAAAGCACGTTTGTGAATAATGTATTCTTAATTGCAAGTTATTCTTCATCTTTCAAATGTGTCTCTTGCAGGGCTAATATCTGTGATTGAAGTCTTCTTAACTATGTGAACATTCTTCTTAATGGACTCATTAAACCATCTACTTTCCAAGTAACAAAACCTACCTCTATATTCTACTGATGGCATCTTCACAACTCCTTCTGCAGTATACACTTAAAAAAAATTTGATAGATGTAAAATACTTTTTCGTAACTTCTAAAAGGCACTGCTCATTTCTTAAAACATGCATGGATTATTTATGTATAAAATGTGATCTTGTTGATAGAATATATTGTAACTTGTTTATGAAACTAGACAAAGTAAAATTTGAACCATGCTCATCAGTTAACTGATACATACAAGCCATTGCCTGTACAATTAATGAAACGTAACTCCAGAACATTCAGGGTGTCTCACTATCCCTATCCCACCTCTGTGAATCATCAAAATACCACCCCTACATAATTACATTACTACCACTTGCATTATTTCCTACTCAAACCTCATGAGTCAACAAATCTTTTGCAATCCATCTTTTTTTAATTTACATTACTTGTCGCCAACTAATCACTCATATTTATCAAATGATCCAAAAACAAATAAGACTGGACACTGCTCGAATACCAACTCCTTCTGTTTATTAAAAATAGACATACAAGTGATGAGCGCTTTCGGGCCTTTGCCCTTCATCAGATAAAGCATCTCCCAAAACCAAACATTTTAAAACCTCCACCATTTTTGATAAACAACCATGCCCTTTGTATATGAATCCAGTAAATCTCCAGAGGCAACAGCCACCCACCACCACCACCACCACCACAGTGAGACATACCAAGCTCCTTATCCAACCTGAAAAGTAAAGATTCATAATTAAGCACTGGAGGCAAAATAATTTTGTACCAATGTTATCTGTGATTTACTCAGTAAGAAACATAAACAAAACTTTCCTTTAATTATTCTAAATTACACATTCTTCATTCAGTCAGCACTTTTGCTTGCAATGCTCACAGTTTGTTTTTGTAACACATGTGCATTAAAAGTTCCCAAGTCCTTATTTTGCAGAGATCTTTTTAATTTTCAACTTATTTGATTCCACAAGCTGCAACTTCTGAGTTCTTTTAACTTTTGCCTCTGTTTGCTCTGGTTTTCTCTACCTACTTATTTCCTCTTGATATTTTGACTTATACTCTCAAATCACTGTTCTAGATTCCTGTACAATAATAGATATCTTAAATCCAATCAGAAAAAGGCTCAAAACACCATAAGGTAATATAGTCTAAATTTAAGGTTTTTAACTCCATTCTTTCTCTCTCTCTCTCTCTCTCTCCCTCTCTCTCTCTCTCTCCCCATTGTATATTGACTAGAAAAAAATGCTTAGCACTGTCTTTATTCAAGCATCAAGTCTTACTAAAACATGTTGCATATATGTTTTTGATGATGCAAAGCACAAAGAGTTTATGGGCCCCTTGATCTTTATCTGTCCAACATGCTAACTACTCTAGTCTGCCGACTACTAATGCACAAAGGACAAAAAGCCTTGACCAACCTCCTTTTTGGGCACTCCAATCATTCACATCTTTTTTTTTTTTTTTTGTAAGCTGAAACTTTTATTTGTAGAAATTAAAGTTATATGGGCAGTGCAGTGGTACAGCAGTTAGCATTGTCACTTCAAAGCAAGAGGTTCTCCAGATCAATTCTCAGCTGGGGTGCCTTCTGTGCAGAGTCTGCATGTCCTCCCTGTGTTTGCGTGAGTTTATTCCGGTTTCCTCCCACATTCCAAAGACATACGTCTGGAGTGTTTCTCCTTGGGCCTCCACTGAAAATCGGCCCTGTCCCAGTTGGACTTTCCTGATAAACAAATGTTAAATAGACGTATTCACCATAGCTATGCATCTGTGTTGTCCATTTTCATTGTTCCACAGCTGATAGGTATCAGATCAGACCTCGGATCTGACTTGGCCACATACACTAGACTTGTGATCCAACTCACAAGCTCCTCCCTCTACCCATAATGCCTCAGTCAATTAGCAATACCTCAGATCGAGTTTGCTGCCTTATAAATTCTAAGACCGTGCAAGAAGAAAAGAGCAGCAGAGCTGGGGCTCAAACCTGGAACAAAAGGTTCCATAATCATAATATCCACATGGTCACTCCAGAAAATGAAAGGAAGGGGAAGGAGGCTGGGAAGTTGAAGAAAAATGAAAATGGACAACACAGATACATAGTTATGGTCAGTACATAACTTTAATATCTGATGTTGTCCTTTTCATTAATTTCTCAACTGATGGGACAGAGTCCCCAGCTACGTGAATCTTGGGTAGCCCTCATGGAAGGATATTCCAGAGAACCAAAAGCAGCTTTGCTTTTAAAGGTGAAATCTAATTTCTAATGAGCAATAAAGGTATGCACATTAGACCAAGTAGCTGCTGCACAAATGTCTTCAATAGAAGTTCTAGACAAAAAGGCAGAAGAGGTTGCCACTGGATTTAGCGGAATGTGCTTTAGGAAGCTTTGCTAGATAGAGGCCTTTCTGTGTGTAAATAAAACAAATGCAATCAGGAATCCATTTGGTCTGGGTAACTTTAGAAACTGGTAATCCCAATCTGTTCAGAGAGAAAGAAACCAAGAGCTGTTCCGACTTCCTGAAATCTTTTGTTCTCTGGAGATTGCATGTACTTTCCCTTATTAGAAAAATCAGGGAAGACAACAGGCAAATGAATTGTTTTGACTGACATTCGATTCAGATGCTACTTTCAGTAAGAAGGATGTTTTTGTTCATAAAGTGACTCTGTCTTTGTGAAAAATAATGTAAGGGGATTTGGAAGGTAGAGCCTGGGATTCAGAAATTTGACTCACAGATGTAATAGCTACTAGGAATGATGTTTTCTAAGACAAAAATTTTAAATCAGACTTAACTGATGGTTCAAAGGGTCCCCTTCCTTTCATCTTCTGGAGTGACATTGGAGCATGACTGCTAAATCCCAAGCAGGTGATGATGGGTCTTTCACTGGAGGTCTAAGTAAGAAGGTGCCTTTTATAAAAACCTTGCACAATTTTATAGAAGCTAAAGAGGAAACACTTTCTCCTGAGTGAAAATTAGGTATAGCAGCTAAATATAGGTTGATTGTAGGAAAACTAGCACCTTCTTGAAAAATAGATGCTAAAAATTCTAGAATTGCAGATATCGGGGCAGTGAAAGGATCAATTTCCTTCTGAAGAGCCCACATTGAGACTCTTTTCCATTTACTCCTGTAGATCTTCCTTGTTGAAGCTTTCTGGGAAGAGAGAAGTATTCATCAGACTGGGAAAGAAAGCATGGGTTGTCTAGCTATAAATGGAATTGGTGAAAGCATGCAGTCAGATTAAGGCTGGAATACTGGGATGCTTCATCCCAGAGGGATGTAAGAGAAGATCTATATTGGGGTCCAGTATCCATGAAGGATATCAAAGAGGAGACCAAAGGAAGGGGAACCACACTTGTTGAGGCTAAAAGGGGGCAATGAGGATAACAAAATTCTACAACCAAAGCATTTTCTGTAAGAATTTTGGCATCAGAGATAATAGGGGATAAGCATAAAGGAGACCGGAGGGCCAAACATGGACTAGAACATCTCTCTGTGACTCCTTCTGAAGGGGGGGATTATGGCAAAGAACTTGTTGCACTTGTTGTTGTGGGGAGATGCAAACAAGTCAAAGCAAGGTTGGCCCCAATGACAGAAAATCCTTTCCTCCACTGATTTATTGAGAGATCACTTGTGGGGCATCAGAACAGACCTGCTGAGTTTGTCTGCTAGTATACTGGATTTCCCAGGTATGTGCATTGCCATAAGAAAGCGACTGGAGAAGACCACCCACTGCCACACTCTCACTGCCTCTAGACAAAGGCGATAAGATTGGGTTCCCCCTGCTTGTTGATCTACCAAACTATGACATGTTGTTGGTTTGCATCACAATGGTCACCAGAGGAAGAACATCTTGAAAGGTCTGCAACACAAGTTAGACCACTCTTACCTCTAGGACACTGATAAGTCAATTAGTCTCTTGGAAGGAACACATGCCTTGGACCACCTGTCCCAAGAAATGACCCACCCCCCAATTGGGAGGCATCTGTGGCCACTGTGGCTACTGCAGGGGACAGAATAAAAGGACAGCCTAGGTAAAGTTCATTCTATTGAATCCACCAATGAAAATGATCCCTGCAGACTCAAGTGAGTGTTGACTGGAAAAGACAAGGAATGAAGCAGAACAGACCACTGAACAACTACAGTCCATTAGAGAACACGCATATAAAAACTGTCCATTGGAACTAAGGTTATGGCTGTTGCCATTGAACCTAGAGCCTGAAGGACAAATTTGGCTGGAGGAGAAGGGTGAGCAAGAATTTGTTGTACCTGAAACTTGATTGTGTCCAAACAATGTAAAGAAAGAGAGGCTATCTGACTTACTGTGTTCAACTGTGCACCTATGAACTCCAGGCTCTATACAGGTTGTAGATGGGATTTTGAGGTGTTAACTGAAATGCCTAGCCTTTGAAAAAGTTGGAGCAAATAGTCCATGGATTGCTCTAGAAGATGCTTGGTGGGACAGTGAGGCACCAGTTGTCTAGATATGGAAACACTTGAAATCCCAGCAATCTCAAGTGAGCTACTACCACTGCCATACATTTGGTAAACACCTTGGGGGCTGTGGTGAGACCAAAGGGCAGGGCTATGAACTCCTAATGGCTGGCCCCCAGCTGAAAGTGCAGAAATCTTTGGGATTGTCTGTTCATCTTGATATGATAGTACACATCCTGAAGATCAATTGAGCATATCCAATTGTCCTTGTGTAAAAAAGGCAGAATGGACTGAACCATGACCATTCATAACTTTGACTTCTTCAAAAAGTGGTTCAGTTTGCTTAGATCCAGAACTGGCCTCAGATTTCTGGTTTTCATTGGCACTAAAAAGAACCTTGAATAAGTTCTGAATCATCTTTGGTCTGGTGGGATCTCCTGGATGACTCTTTTGTCTAGCAGCTTTTGAATCTCTTGAGCAGCAGCTTCTCTCTGACTGGGTGGGATGTGGGAAAGTCTTCTTTTTTTGGTTGCGGGAATCTGGAAAAATGGTATAAAATAACCTCTGGTTATTATTTTTAGCACCAACTTTTTTTATTATAGAAGCCCAGGTATCTGAGTGCAAAGATAAGTGCCCCCTGACTGCCTCCAGTGATGGACAGTTGGGCAACCCTTCAGGAGTGCTGAAATGGTTTATCCAAAAAGGAATCTCAGAAACCCTGGTTCTGCAGGCCTCCCCTGCCATGAGAATGGCATCTTCCATTTGAACTCCCCCTTCTGCCTCTGAAGTAGTTGTCCCCACATGAATCCTGGAAAAGTCCCTGGGACTTAAGGAACCACATTTTCTTCCCTCCTCTTTGATTCCAGGAAAAGGATTGTTGAGGGCTAGAAAAGCGAATCCCTACAGCGGACAGGGTCTTTCTATCTTGTTCACTCTAGGAAAGTGTTTCTTTCACAGTAGGGCCAAAAAAAAAAAAAAAAAAAAAAGGCGTTCCATCAAAAGAAGCATTAATGAAAGAAGATTTGAAAGGCTCCACAAAGTTAGATAAATACATCCAGACATGTCTCCTAATGACTATGCCTGAACTGAAAGCCTGTGAGTTATCTCTGCACATTGGATATTAACCTCATGGAAGCACTGGAAGTAGATAATAGAGTGGCCGTCTGTGAAGAGGATCTCTTGCAGTCCTTCACCGACATGGACTCAGAGAGGGATTTGGAGAGTTCCTTGGTCAAATCCCATTGTAGTCTTCTGAAGTGCACTAAGCAATTAAGGGATTTCAAGGTAAAGATTGCTATACCAAAAATGCACTTTTCAAACCTGTCCAATGCCATGTACTCTCCATTAGGGGGCTGGACTGAAGAGCTCTGCTCTGCTAGCTCCTTGTAGTGGCTGCCACCACAACTATAGCATCAACAGAAACTCCTTTGCTCCAATGTGATCTATTTAGTGGTTCCACAATTTGATCTGGGTGTCAGGTTATGGGTTCAACAGAATCTGGTTCTTTCCATGCTCAGCAAGAGATTAAATCGGTCAGTTCATCCACCAAGGAAGTCACCTAAGACATAGATGGCCCAGACACAAAAACTTCCAGAAAAACTGACTCCACTGGGGAGGGTATACCTGAAGACCATCCAACTTTCTGTTTAATGATCTCTAGGATGTCTTTGAAGGAGACATCACCAGGTGAGATCTGGAGAAAACTTTCCCTTCACTGAAGTCAGTATCTTCAGTGAGAGATTCCATAGGGGAATATAAGTCTCTCTCTTTCTGCACTTTCTCTTTCAGAGAACCTCTTCAGTGGGATGGTTCTGGAGAGGTATCCAAAGAGAGGGGAAGCTCCTCAATGGGGACTGTTTGGATGCTAGATCGTACCGGCTGTCCCTGTAGAGTAGGCTTAAGAGGATCAGAGTTCAGTCTCACTGGAGGAAGGGATGTAGGATCCAAGGATGAGAGACTAGTAGAATCTCTCGTTTGAGAGAAAGCCCTCTCCACTACCTTAAAGGCAGATGGACCAGGAGAAACTGTGGCTGGATGCACCAGAGCCAAAACCTCTGAAGCTACCAAGCCTTGACCCTGCCCGGATCCATGCCTCAAGGAGACAGTCAGACCCAAGCTGTCCAATGCCGAAGCTCCAAGTGGCAAGGATGGCTCTAATAACATCAGAGTAGAACCCAGCCCCTGGATCCGGCACCAATACTTCAGCTCCAAGACTCATCTTAATTCAAAGGAACCAGAGCGGAACTAGTCAGGCAGCCCATCAAAGTTGAAGACCTAATCATCTTTGATTCCAATGCCATCAGTCTCAGGGCTCTTAGATCCAAGGGCTCCAAAACCATGGGATGGATTGGAGCAGGAGAATTCACTACAAGATAAGTGAACAGGAGGTTCACAGAACCAGTGGGGGATGGAACCTGAATAACCCCCATCTGAATCTGAGCTCTGAGGAATTTCCACATCATCCTATCCACGTCGGCCTCTGAAAGACTTCTGGAGGACCTAATGGAAGAGGTGGTTGGCTTGGGCCTACACTCTCTCCTTGGTGTCCTTTGGAGAAAAGGAGAATGAAGCCAAGGAGAAGCTGGTTCAATGGTGAATCCCGAGGAGTGGGTTTGAGGAGACATAGTTAAAAGAACAGTGGGATCGGAGGGTGTGGGACTGGAGTTCTTTTTCTTAGGATCTGAAGAAGTCAGATTCAAATTTTTTTGAATAATAAGAGGTTGATCTAATAGCCTTCGGGGAATGGGTGGGGGATCTTTTATGAGACTCCTTCACCTCTGAATAAACTTTTGCAGATTTACCGGGGAGTTTGCCCCTAAAGAAGAAGAGGACAAAGGTGGCAGCATCCCCTTAAACACTAATTTATTACACCTATCACTAAGTGCCTTAGAATTAAAGGCAGCACAAATGGAGCAGTCAGTATTGAGATGGAATGCTCCAAGGCAGTAGACATACTCCCTGTGAGCATCAGAAATGGGAAACTTATGCCCACAAGACATGCACTTTTTAAAGCCTGTAGGTTTTTCAGTTATTTCTGCAGAAAAACAACAGGCCTTAAAGGGGGGTGTGGCAGAAGAATAGTAAGAATAAAAAGGCAATCAGAAGAGAAATACAAATATTTAACAGTTAGGAGAAGGAGGTAAATGAAAGGTTTTTAAAGAATATGCTACTCATAAAAAACTGCAACGGTAACCACAATAGCTCTCAGAGAAGGATCTACATCTTTGCAAGATGGCAGCAAATGAGAACGAAGGTATTGCTAGTAGACTAGGGTATTATGGGTAGAGGGAGGAGCTTGTGAGTTGGATCTGAAAGTCTAGTGTATTCGGCCGAGTCATATCCTAGGTTGGACCCAATATCCATCAACTGAGGAATGAATGAAAAGAACATCATCAGATCATCAGTTTCACAATCATTCTGTGTCATTGCATGAGTGGTGTGCTTTCCTTTTCTTGTCTGGCAGCTGTTCACTTTAAGCTTAAAAAGTAATTAAAAGTCCATTGTCCATATTAATTTATTATACATATGAAACAGCCCTATACCACAGCTTGTAGATGAGTTTAATGCCTTATTTTTTATATTTAAATACAATGACTTTAATCTTTCTGTTATAAAGAGTTCACAGTTATTTTGAATTTTGAGAACCCCATCCCCCATGTCTTTCAAACCTTTATATCTTCATTGTTATTTGTGCTGTCAACATTTTACTGTTTCAAAGAGCTTATAGCATTCCTTTCCTGCTTAAGCACTAACGTTTTGTTAAACACCTTTATTAAACTATCACTTAAGACATAGACAAACAAACATTAACAGAAAAGAAAACAAACTATTTTAACATTTTTCAATTTAAATAGAATATACAGCACATATAGTTTTCTTTGCTACTATCATCAGTCCAGCAATACAAAACAATTGTTGAATTCCTCCTTCCCATAACTCTGTCCTCCTCCTGAACATTATTATGCACATATTCTGTTCACAATTCCATTTACTTCTATATAAATTGCTCCTTCCCTTTTATAAAGATCTCTCTGCCAGCTCTTTTATCTAATTTGTAATATTCAATACCTCAAATACAGTTGGTGCAGACTTTGTTTTCTATTTTCAAGTAATTGCTTTTTTTTTTGCAGTCAAAAGAATTACACTTAATAAAGCCTTACTATGTACAGGTAATTCAGATCCTATAGCCCAGCTCAAAAGAATAATTTCCTTACTTACAGCCATTTTTTCACCTAATATTTTTGAAACAGTACTCTGTAGAGAATTTTTAAATCTGCCTACTCATTACACTTCCAAAACACGTTCCCAGTTACCTCTTTCTTCACTGTCACATGCTATTTACCTGAGGAAAAATTATTTGACATCTGCTTGACATCTGCTTAGGGTATAAAAATACCTATGCAAACACTTCCAAGCAAAGATCCGAAACCTTTTGTACTTGGTTGCATATTTGGAAGCCATATATATGTCTTGCCATTGTTTTCTTGTAAATTGCTTTTCTAATCTCTCTTCCCAGTTTTTTCTAATCTCCTCTAATTGAGTCTTATAGTTATCATACAATATTTTATATGCCCTACTAATTATCCCTTTTTTAACAGTTGCTTCTGTTTTAGATTCTACTAAAAAACTCTACCATAGTAATTATTTCACTTATCCAATGTTTTCTTGCCCTAATCTCACTCTTGTTACCTTTCCTGGTTGAGTTATTTACTCCCAATATCTTGGTTCCTTTGCCAGGTTTCTCAAGTAAATTCCAGACACCTCATACCTATTTTTTGTACCCCTAATTGCACTCATATCTATTGGCACAATTTCCTTTCTCCATTCTCATATTGGCTTAGTTCTTAGAATACTTTCTGCTACTTCATGAATGTAATGCTCTGTATGTTTGTTATTACTTTTCTTAAGGCTTTGTATCCAAAATCTCACTTTATCTCTATTTCTTGAACTTCCCCCTTGCTTCATCATCATCCCTTTCCACTTTGTATTATAACTTTCTGCTTGTGTTGTGTATTTGAGCCCTAACTGTCTAGCTCTAAAATATCCCTTCAAAGCAGGTAAATCTAAACCACCTTGTTCTATGGGAAGGATCAACTTATCCCTCTTTGCCTCCCAGGTAAATTCCTTCAATTTTTTATTAATTATTGTCCACAACCTCTTCTTGGACTGATAAAAGTATGTCTGACCAGTATACAAGGCTAAAGGGGCTAAAAACATTTTCACTGTTTATATCTTATTATCCATATCCACAAATTTCCAGTTTCTCAATTTTTGCACTATCTTGTGTTTAGTCTCTTCCCACATATCCTTAGCTGCCATAACGAAAGCCTTTTTAATCCATACTCTTAAATACTTCATCTTATCATATTCCAATAAATATGTATATTGCTGAACCAATTTGTGTGTAGGTAGATAATTTACAACTATAGCCTTTGTTTTAACTTAATTAATTTTATATCCTGAAAAGACTTGTAACTACCTCAAAATGTTCCACAAATTGAGATGTACTTTACTGGATTTCTCAGGTACAAAATAATATCTTCTGCAAATAAAGCCAAACTTTTTTGAGCACTGTACAGATTATATCCTTGTATTTGTCACATTTTCAAGACGGTTTGTTTTAATGAAAAGCATGAAACAAAAAACTAAATACAAAACATGCACATCCCTTTTAACTTGCAATAAACACATAAAAAACTATGTACATCTGCAAATCACAAATTTCATCATCCAGAAAAAAACAATTGCCCTAAATTGATGGCTGCACCTACAGGCATTATCTAACCTAAAATTAAGCTTATCCATGCTAAGGTGCATGCTACAACCTGTGCTCCTACTTACATTGATTGGTGTCTGTTCTTTTCTTATCTCTGTTCCTCCTCCAGATATGAAAAAACAGCTTGTATGGTTTCAGAAACCATTCATATTTAGCCCTAAGAAAAAGTGCACTGGTTATCATTAAATAAAATTTAATTGTACACTGTTCGATTAACTGGATTAAAGGATTAAGGCTACTAGGGAGTTTCTTCCCCTCTATTCACTTCCCATAATTTCAAACTTAAAATGTTCACTGACCTGCTTGCCACTGTATCTTTAAATGTTGCTTTTCTCACAGCAAAGATATTCAGAATTTTCAAGATTAATTGCTTGCACCTGCAGACAGGTCGACTCCATGGGAATATACTCAGCAATAACTCTTTGTAAATTTCACTCAGAAAAGGGTTCACAGCTGCTCTCAACTGCAGACATCAGGACTCCACTGAACAGTTGCTACTGGAAAACAAACAAGCTAATAACTTTCCAGTTTTAAGACTCTTAGCATTTTCATGACTTTCATCATTTTGCCTTATTTATAAAGCCTACATTCTTACAAAACTTTTAGTTATGTACTCACTATAACTTCAGATGTTTGGGATCCATCTCGCCTACATTCTGACTGATGGGTTCGGAGCCGATCCCTCGGCTCCGACTCGGCACGCTTATGCCAAAGAGCAAAGTCTCTTATTGGCTGAGCTTACTATATCCCAGGATGCACCACTACCAGTCCCCCAGATCTAGTTTGTCCGCATACATGCACACATGCACGCACTGCTTATATAACATTGTCAGATGAAACAAGATAAAAACAGTAGAACTCAAAACTGTTCAATCTCTTCTGATCTCCAAGGCAGGGGGAAGGAGGGTGGGTATTAGGAATGTAGGCGAGATGGATCCCAAACATCTGAAGTTATGGTGAGTACATAACTAAAAGATGTTATGTGATCCTATCTCGCCTACATTCTGACTGATGGGACAGCGTCCCTAGCACCTGAATCCTGGGTGGCTCACTGGAAAACACTCCTGAGTACCGTGGAACCAAATGATGCTCGCCCTTTAGATGCCACATCCAATTTATAGTGGGAAATGAAAGTGTGCGGGTTGGACCAAGTAGCCGCAGCACAAATCTCAGAAATAGCGAGCTTGGAATGAAATGCAATAGAGGTAGCCATAGCTCTAGTAGAGTGAGCTTTGACAGATGTTGTAAGTTGCTTATTTGAAGAGGAATAAGCCTGAGTTATGCAATCTCTAATCCATTTGGCAATAGTCGCTTTAGTGATGGTTTTACCCAGTTTATTATCTGAAAAGGACACAAACAATTGGTCTGTTTTTCGAATCTGTTGAGTCCTGTCTAGATAGAAGCGCAATTGCCTGTGAACATCCAACTTATGCAAGGTGTATTCCGCTTTGTTTGAAAATTTTGGAAAGAAAACTGGTAGTTCTAGAGATTGTTGGAGACAGAGATTAGAACAAACTTTTGGAACAAAGGATGGGTTAGGCCTAAGTGATACTCTATCCTTGTGAAAAATCAAGTACGGTGGTTTGATAGATAGGGCTTGAAGTTCTGAAATTCTTCTAGCAGAGGTAATTGCAATTAAGAAGGCAGTTTTCCAAGACAGATATTTCAACTCACATGTAGCAGCTGGTTCAAAAGGAGGAGATGTTAAGGCACTAAGTACCAAATCAAGATCCCACGGAGGCGCAGGATGAAAAACTGGGGGTCTTAAAAGCACAGCACCTTTCATGAAAGTTTTACATAATCTGCTACTCATCAACGGTGGGTCTATGGATTCGTGAAATTTGGAGATAGCTGCTAGTTGGACCTTAATAGTAGAGACTGAAGATCCTTGCTTAAACAAGGATGTTAAAAATTTCAAGACCTCTGGTATCGGGGCAGTAATAGGGTCTAAGCCTCTGAGTTGAGCCCAGATAGCAAACCTCTTCCACTTACTGTGATACAATTTCTTAGTGGTGGGTTTGTGGGCTGAAGATAAAATGTGAATAACTTCAGGGTCCAAGGTGTGATTTCTGACTAAAGTCGGAAGTGGAGGAGCCAAGCTGCTAATCTCAAAGTGTGAAGGGACTGGTGCTGTTGTCCCGACTGATGAATCAGAAGGTCCGGGGTTAGATCCAAAAACCAAGGACCGTCCAGAGCATATTTCTGCAGGTAGGGGAACCATACCTGACGAGGCCAGTACGGAGCAATTAGAATCATTGTGGACACCAATTGGGAAGCTTTCTGGATGACTTTGGGAAGGAGTGGAACCGGAGGGAAAGCGTAAAGCAGTCCTGTTGGCCAAGGGTGGACTAGAGCATCCGTAGCTGCTTCCCCTTGACGCGGGGTCAAGGAAAAGAACCTTTTGCACTTTGTGTTTTGTGGTGTTGCAAACAGGTCGCAGCACGGAGTCCCCCATCTTTTGAAAATCTGAGCTGCTACAGCTTCGCTCAGGGACCACTCGTGAGGAGAAAGAATAGTCCTGCTCAGTCTGTCTGCCAATACATTGGATTTTCCTGGAATGTGGGTCGCTACCAGGAAGCGGTTGGTAGCCACTGCCCATTCCCACACCCTCATGGCTTCTCTGCAAAGGGGGTAAGATCTGGTCCCTCCTTGTTTGTTTAGATACCAGACCACCGACATGTTGTCTGTGTGGATAGCGATAATGCCTTGAGGGAGAAAGTTGTGGAGGGCTTGTAGGGACAGAAGTACAGCCCTCATTTCCAACACATTGATATGGAGAAAGGTTTCGTTTGGAAGCCAAGATCCCTGAACTGACCTGCCCAGACAATGCCCCCCCCCACCCCGTCTGGGAGGCATCCGTCGTCAAGGTGGCTACCGGAGGGGGCATAACAAAAGGTCTTCCCTGATTCAGATTGGATGGCAGAAGCCACCAGCGGAGGTCCCGTTTGCACGTTTCTGTAATCAGTATGTGATGATTGAGGGGGAGATCCTGAAAGGACCATTGTGTCGATAACAGCCACTGAAGAATCCTCATGTGCAATCTTGCCAGAGGAACTAGGAGAACCGTGGCAGACATTGAACCTAAAAGTTGCAGGACCGACCTGGCTGGGGCTTTGGATCTTAGAAGCAGGGCTCGGACTTGACCTTGTAATGTTTGTATCCTTTCGGTAGGAAGGAAAATTCGCATCAATTTTGAGTCTATCTCTGCTCCTATGAATCTTATACGCTGAGAAGGCAGCAAGACAGACTTTGACCAGTTGAATGTAATTCCCAGGGAAGCACCCAGGGAGATGGTGGCTTGTAGGTTCTCTAGTAGTAGATGCCTGGTGGTGGCAGTCAGGAGCCAGTCGTCCAGATAGGGAAACACTTGGAATCCGAGACTCCTCAGGTGAGCAGTCACTACTGCCAAACACTTGGTGAACACCCTGGGGGCTGTGGTGAGACCAAAGGGCAGAGCACAAAATTGGAAATGACTGTCTCCCAGGCTGAAGCGCAGATACCTCCTGGACGCCTGATGTATCGGTATGTGATAATAAGCGTCCTTGAGATCTATGGAGCACATCCAAACATCTTTCTCCAACAATGGGAGAATGGATTGTAAAGTGACCATTCGGAATTTGGACTTCGTGACGGACTGGTTTAGTTTGCTGAGATCCAAAATGGGTCTCAGGTCCCCTGTCTTTTTTGGCACTAAAAAAAACCTTGAGTAGTTTCCGGATCCGATCTGGTCTGTGGGGACCGGTTGGATGACTCCTTTTTCTAGCAGCTTTGAAGCTTCTACGGCTGCAATTTCCCTTTGACTGGGTGGTGGGTCCGGGATTTTTTTGGACGGTGGGGGTGAGTGTGTGAAGGGGATGGTGTAACCTCCGGCAATAATCTGAAGCACCCATCTGTCCTGAGTAATAGACTCCCAGGCTTTTAGGTGCTTGGCAAAACGGCACCCGATTGGCTCCGGAGCAGCACAGCCGGGCAATCCCTCATGGAGTGTGGGAGGCTGAAGAGCCATGAAAGGACTCGCGGTCTCCATTGTTGCGGGGGCCTCTGCCGCCTCTGGGACGGCATCTCCCAGAATAATTTCCCCGTCCTCTGCCTCTGGAAGGGGAATCTTCCTGCTGTTGGGAAAAGAATTTCTGTGATTTGCGGAACCACATCTTCCCTCCTCTTTTAGCCTTGGGATAAGGCCGAAAGGGAGTGGAATAACGTGCTCCTACGGCAGATAAAGTCTTTCCCTCTTGCTCACAGCGGGTAAGAGTGTCTTTTACCTTGGGTCCAAACAAAGAGGACCCATCAAAGGGAGCGTCGGCAAAGGAAGACTTGAAGGCCTCCGCGAAATGACACAAACGGAGCCAGGCTTGTCTCCGTAGAGCCACGCCTGTGCCTGCCGCTCTGCCCGCCCCTTCGGCCGCATATGAAATGAGCCTCATGGACGAGTTAGAAATTGAGGTAAGGATAGCCAACTGAGAGCTAACCGACTGGGCTAGCTGCTCAGGTAGGTTACCTGAGAGGGAGTCTGAGAGCTCCTTGACCAGATCCCTCTGTAGTCTGGTGAAATGTGCCAAATAATTCAGGGACCTCAGAGTAAAGGCCGCTGAAGTCAGGGTGTGCTTCCCGTACCGGTCCATGCTCCTAGACTCCTTATTAGGAGGATGGACGGACGTTGAAGCCTCTGCCACGTCCTGCTGGGTAGCAGATGCCACCACCATGGCATCTGCAGCCACGCCCTTCGTCAAGAACTCCTTCTCGGGTGGGGCAGACAGAAATTTGTTAGGGCGAGAAGGCACTGGTTCCACAGTATCTGGATGTTCCCACGCCCTCCGACAAACCAAATCCAGGAGCTCGTCAAAGGGCGGAGACACCCAGGAGGCGGAGGGCTGAGCCCCGAAGGCCTTGAGAAACACTGACTCATCAACGGAGGGGGGTTTGGAATTCCAGCCGCCTCGTTGCTTAAGGATTTCTAGAATGTCTGCAAATGAGACATCATCCGAGGACGACTTAGGGGACCCCTCCGCATCATCAAAATCAGTGTCCGATGTAAGAGACTCATCGGGGGAGTCCACGTGCTTCCTCTTGCACGATCTCTTCCTTGGGGGCTCTTCCGAAGACAACTCCGAAGAACCCTCAGGAGGAGGGGAACCCCCAGTGGGGGTAACATCAGGCCCCGGGGCTCCGCTGCCTAGAGACAGGGGAACTGCCAAAGACCCAGTCTCCATGCCCAGGGAAGGTGCCGGTAAAGCCATAGAGATGGCCGAAGAAGACTTGGCCAAGGCACTCCTCATAGCTCTGAAAGCCGGACCCCCAGAATCCTGGGAATGTCCGGTCCCCGGAGCCATGATAGCAGACGGAAGTCCCACGGCCGAAGCACCGAGAGGGAGGCTCGGAACCGACAGCATTGGTCCCGAAACGTCACCCCCGGGTCCGGCCGAAGAAGTCCGTGTGCTAAACTCGGACCCGAAGGCCGGGGTTGGAGTAAGGGTCGGAGCCGACCCTAGGATCTCCACTGGCTCCATCAGCACCTGCTCCGACGGAGCCGAAGCGGTCGGAGGAGGAATGGCAATGAAGTGGGCTATCGGCTCCGAAGCCAATTGGGTTGGAGCCGAAACAAATTTTTGAAAGACTGGGGACTGGAACAGTCTTTGGAGCACCCTGTCTATGTCCGAATCTGACATCCTCGATGACCTGGAGGAGACCGAACGGGTTCGAGTAGGTCTCTCCAACGGCTCCAAGGGACTAGGGGACCAGCTCCGAGGCGACTCGATAACTATCGGCGCCGAAGGAGTGCACAAACCAATTTCCATCGGTGCCGAAGAGGACTTCGGCGCCGAGGAGGAAGTGTCTGAGCGGACAACCTTCATCGGCTCCGAGATCAGTGGAGCCGATGAAGGTGACCCGCCTCTCGATGCCCCAGCCATCGGCTCCAAACCCAGAGGAGTCGAGACTGGAGGCATCGAGGCAGACCGTTCCGCCCTCGGCTCCGAAGTCCGTGGAGCCGAAGGAGAAGCCTGCCTATGCCTTTTGGCGGTCGGGTCCGACGGACTGGTCGGAGCCGACGCCCTTTTCTTTTTAGCTGGAGAAGGAGAGGATGCTAATGCTTCTTCAAAAGAGGGTTTTATAAGGCCTTTCAGAATAAGTTTATTTTTCCTCTCTTGGAGGACCCTCGAGGAAAACGTGTGACACACGCTGCAGGACTCCTGCAAATGTTTGGCACCCAAACAATATACACAGAGAGAGTGGTCATCTGTGATTGACATTTTAAAACTGCACTTAGTGCACTTCTTAAAGCCCGAAGGCCTAGGAGCCTGAGACATTATAACAACAAATTCAGTAACTCTATCACCGAAAAAACACACTGTTCTGTTTTTTTTTTTTTTTTTTTTTTAAATTGACTGTCACTACAATGATTAGCTTACGGCTGCCGATTAAGATTGGCAGTCCGACAACTACAGACAATATAACTAAAGGGGATCCTAGAACCCCTAAGGATTTGACAAGAAATTGACTGACAGGGAAAGGCCCTTAAAATCAAGGGGGCCTCTAGTCAGAACAAACACACAATCATACACAAAATTTTCCACAAAACAAACCCAGTCACACACAAAAAGTACAGAATAGCTGTTAAAACAGCTTTTTGTTATAGAAATAGCAAATTCCTGACAGAAAAAGTTAGTGAAAACACTACTTAGCTCAGCCAGCTCGAGACCACGTCTTTGCTAGTTAGCGGCAAACGAGATCTGGGGGACTGGTAGTGGTGCATCCTGGGATATAGTAAGCTCAGCCAATAAGAGACTTCGCTCTTTGGCATAAGCGTGCCGAGTCGGAGCCGAGGGATCGGCTCCGAACCCATCAGTCAGAATGTAGGCGAGATAGGATCACATAACATCACCTGTTTACAGCTTAAGCCAAATATAAGAATCTAGACATTCATGCTTGTAAAATAAAAAAGAGAAAATATATTAATTCTACATATAATATAATCAGTGCACTTTTACACCCCACCCCAGCAGTCCAAGATTACAACATATGAATATTAAACTTGCTTTTGTGTAGCCTTTTTCCCCTTTATACCGTAAAATCTATATATCTTACAACTGAAAAGAACTTGTTTACTTTAATATCTATAACCCTCCAGAAAAGAAAAATTGCCTCAAATTGATGGCTGCACCTACAGGCATTATTTAACATAAAATTAAGGTTACCCATGCTAAAGTGCATGCTACAGCCTGTGCTCCCACTTACACTGATCATTGTCTGTTCTTTTCTTATCTCTCTTCCCCTTCCAGATATGAAAAATAGTTAGTATGCTTTCAGAAACTATTAACTGTTTGTCCTAAGAAAAAGTGTACTGGCTATCTTTAAATAAAACTTAACTGTACACTGTTCTATATGTGATATCATTATGTTTAAGCAGGATTCTAACTTATAGGTGTTCATTCATAATCCCACTGATGGTAGCTTCACACCATTGGCTGCTCAGCTAAGCACATACACCAAATGTCTGAACCTGCATTTCCTCTCATACTGAACAGGATTACTATCACAACACATAATCAGTAGGGTAAAACTAACCTGTCTCATGATGGTCTATATTCCAGAGGACTCCCACCAATTATTGTGCCATCCCTTACTATCCTGGATCAGTAACTAAGGAGCTTCAATCCTCATTACTAACTCCAATGTGGGACTGTCACATAAATAGGAGTAATATTTCACAATTTTCCCCTAACAGCATAAAAGGAACATGCTCAATTTTCCTGAGGCTGGACTATATACCTCTGTCCACCACAAATGTATTTCTTGTTACATACTTCAGAGCAATGTGTTCCAGTTTAAGACCTCTGATATACTCACACTCAAAGTAAATTTAAATCTCACACATCCAAACACATCTGGGAAAGCCTGACATAGCTTTCCAGCTGTGTCCCTTCCCCAAGATAATATGGTAATGCTACCACCAATAAGAGTGTCTTCATGCTCTTCTAAAGAGGTGTCTAATTATGAAAAATTAAATATCAAAATAAATGATAGCTATGTCCAGAGCAGCCAGGCCATCGAGGAGGCCTGGGGAAGTATCAAACAGGTCTAAACACTCTTTAATCTTTAAAGAACACTAATTTTCAGCCACAATGTAAAGTAATGAAAATAAATTTAGTAAGTAAAATGATTACAAGAATGTAAATCAATAACTTTCAATAAACACCAGAATTTAATCACCGGAAATGTAAAATTAAACTGCAGGATAAAAGTCCATTATTCTAGAAAAACTCTATCTTAATAACTAAGCTTTCCTAATCTAACTAAAGAATACTGTCCCTGATCTAACCTAACATGTAACAGCAAGGCCAAGGCAGGCTTAAACAAGTTAATCCAGAATATAAACAAATCTCCTGCCAGACATGCTAAGACAGATGACAATGTTTTCATTTTCTTCACATTTCTCTCCCTCCTTATGACTCCAGCATGATTTTCAAATGACCCTTGAAAACTGATGCTTGAGAAAAATTGGTCTACCTGGAAATATTAACTCACTCCTCTCCTGGGCAATCCATTTGCATTAGCATTAATAACCCCACTGTGATGTTGTATGGTCATATCATATGCTTGCAATCCTGGACTCCACCTCAGTAACTTGGCATTTTGCTTACTGACCCTATTAAACCATGTTAGAGGGTTATAATTTGTGAGTACAGTGAATTTTCCCCCATAAAGATAGGGCTGCAGCTTTTGCAATGCCCACACTAGGGTCAAACACTCTTCTCCACAGCTGCATTACATTCTTTTCTAGGTTGGAGTCTATGGCCCAGATAAACCACTGGGTGCAATTCTCCTTCTGCAAAAACATGGCTGAGCATAACCATTACCTCATAATTAGAAGCATCTACCTGTACAATAAATTCTTTATTGTAATCTAGGCTGGCTAAAACAGGGGTCCTCCCAAAATCTCTTTTAGTTTTTAGAATGCCTGTTCACAACCTGTGGTCCACACTGCCTTGTCCGGTTTATTCTTCCTAGTTAGGTCTATAAGGGGCGCAGCTATGCTACTGTAATTGGGCACAAATTTCCTATAGTACCCCACTGTCCCTAAAAATGCTCTCACTTGTTTCTTAGTAACAGGAACTGGCCATGCTTGAATAGCTTCCACCTTGACAGGCTCTGGCCTAATTCTACCACTTCCCACTATATGTCCTAAGTAAGTGACCTCTGCCATACCCACTTGACACTTACTGGGTTTAATGGTTAATCCTGCCCTACTTAATCTATCCAAGACTTCCCTCATATGTTGGTCTGCAAATGCTCATAGCATAGTCTTCAAAGTAGAGTTCAACCTCTCCACAGACCATTAGTCTAGAGATAGTAGGGGATGTTCTTTAAATGTTTCACCCCACAACACTTCCACAGACAGGTCAGCAGGTCTGACATGAAGTTTGCACCTTGGCCAATCAGTATTTCTTGTGGAAAACTTACTCTGCTGAAAATTTCTAGCAAAGTACTTACCATCTTTTCTACATCAATATCACCTGCAAAAGGAATATTATGAGTCTTTAGCTAGAAGTGGCATACAGTAGCCTCTAGGCTCTACCAACTGCTGCACTACCTCACCTTCCAGCCCTTCCTTAGGAGTTCACTTTCTATACAGCAAGCCTTCCTCCTCTGCCTTAATATCTCCCTCCCAAGCAATATTTATGGACTATAGCTAGAAGTGGCAGACGGTAGGTGCTAGGTTCTATCATCTTCTGTACTACCTCACCTTCCAGCCCTCCCTTAGGAGTCCACTCTCAATACAACAAACCTTCCTTCTCTGCCTCAGTATACCCTTCTCAAGGAATATCAAAGACTATAGCCAGAAGTAGCAGATGGTAGGTGCTAGGCTTTACCAGCTGCCGTACTACCTCACCTTCCAGCCCTCCCTTAGGAGTCTACTCTTTATACAACAAACCTCTGTTCCTGTATATAGACTCCCATCTTCCTTGAGCCTCAGGTGCTTCTTTAGCAAACTCCCTTAAGCTTTGTACTGTAGGATCCATAAGTTAAGTCTGTCTCAACTGTACATCTGTGACCCTCCCAAGCTTCCCTTCCACAGGAAGCCAAGTATCTTCCGACAGCTGTACCTCACTGTCAATCTGGGTATCATCACTCACCTCCATTCTTGCAGTTACCATTTCCAAGGGCACATCAGTACCTCCCAGCAGCTGTGGCTCACTTTCAGTCTTACTGCTATAGGATAGCTTCTTCCCTGAAACAGCTACCACACTAGTCCCAGCTTCATGATATGTCTGGTTCTCTCCCGGACTACCAGACCTATCATAACATCTGCAAGAATATTCTCAAACACAAGCTCCCCATCCACAGGAAGCTTAGTAACTTTCAACAGGTGTGCCTCACTTTCACTCTGGGTACCACCACTCACCTCTGTTCTTGCAGTCACCATGTCCAGAGGAACATCAGTACCCACCAGCAGCTGCGGCTCACATTCAGAGTTACTGCTACCAGATAGCACCTTCTCTGAAACAGCCACCATGCCAGTCCCAGCTTCAGGTATGAAATCCTTCTGGGTCTCTCCCAGACTACCAGACCTACATGCATTTCTCCAAGCCTGACTGCAAGTCAGTGCATGTATACAAGGTACTGCATCATTAAAGTCATTCCCTATCAGGACATCTTCAGGAATATCCTCAAACACACCTACTTGCCTGCTTCCTCTTCAACTCACCCAGTCAAGATGAACCCTAGCCAAAGGTATGTAGAACAGGGTCCCTACCAATGCTCTGACTGGAGTGGACTGCCCAAGCAAGTACTGCTCTTCTCTAACCACTTCAGGCCTCACAATGGTTATTTCAAAAGTTGTGTCCCTCTAGCAGTTACCTGTTTGCCATATACTAAGATTGGATATAAATGTTGGTGATAATTTGGCACCCCAATTGTTTCTAAATAACTTACCACTGGCAGTTTGTCATCACCATTTTCTGGCTCCCTCACCTTCTGTTTCCCATCTTGCCTCGATGGACAGTTGGCTGCTATGTGTCCTTTCTGGTTACATCTAAACATCTAATCCCTAACCGTGCACTTGGATTAGTGCTTTCCCTCATTACTGGTGTACTCTGTTGGAGTGGTTTAGACTTCCCCCATGGGTTCCTTTATGCCCAAGTACAGCACTGGGTAAACATTTCCTATGCAGTGGTGCTCTGCTTGCCAAGTAGAGATCCCCTTTTCTCACCAACTCTTCTGCAGAGTTGCACTCACAGTCTGCTAACCAGACTCTCATGTCATCAGGCAAAGTACTGAGGGCTTGTTCCCTCTCCAAAAGGTCTGCCAGTCCCTCAAAAGTGGTGACCTGACACCCACTCACCCATCTGTGAAATTAAGAACTTAGGTCAGCAATATAATCACAAACACTTTCATTTGCCTTGTTTCTATGTTCATGAAACTTTTTTCTATAAGCTTCAGGTGTTAGTTTAAAACAATCTAAAAGACAGTTCTTAACTTTAACATAATTCAAACAATCTACATCAGACAATTTTGACATAGCCTGAACAGCTTTGCCATGGAGTAGGGGAGTCAGGAGTCGAACACAGAGCTCACTTGTCAGCATCATATTGTCTACATACCCTCTCAAAAATATGAATACAACTATCAAAGTCACCCCAATCCCTGTACTGAGGAAACAGTTTACTGACCTATACGGCTTCTGGGGTCCATTTATTCCTTTCCCATTATCTCCATGAACCTTTTGAAGGGTAAGAAACTCCACTCTGTGCCAGCTGTCTCTCATTCTCCTCATACTGTCTCTTGTTTTCCTCGGCTTCTAAATGTCTGACCTCCAGTTCATGTTATTGGGCTTCCAGGTGCAGTTTCTCCTCAGTCTCTAGACATTTGGCCTCCAGTTCACATTGACATGTTTCTCCAAAGCCTCCAGACATCGACATCCTATTCACTCCTTGGCCTGCTGTCGTTGGGCTTCCAGTTGCAGTTTCTCCTCAATCTCTAGATGTTTGACCTCCAGGTGCAGTCTCTCTAACTCAAAATGGATTCTCAGGGCCTTTGACGAAAATGTGGACTCTCCCATCTTGGCAGGCTGCACATCACCACACCAAACTGGATATCCTCCAACCAGCTGGTCTGAGCTCTGGCTGCAACCAAGGCTGAAATCATTGCGTCCTTTGTCAGGTTGGCATGCACCAATCCTCTGGCTTCACACTCCTTAGCCAACTGAATCTTTGTCAGCTTGCTAAAATCTTCTGCTGACATCATTGCCTGACATCCCTGACTAACTACAAAAATAAATAAAACTGTTATTTACTGAAATTTTGAATGTTTACATTGTGGCTGTCAAGAGTGCATACCTTAATGACAACTACCCACAGGCTACTGGTATCCAATTAAAAATCCCACACCTCTGGCACCAATAATGTGACATCCAGCTATATTCCACCAGACTGCCACCAACTAATGTGACATCCCTTACAATCCTCAATCAGTAACTAAGGAGCTTCAATCCTTACTACTCATCCAACGTGAGACTGTCACTTAAACAGGAGCAATATTTCACAATTTTCCCTAAGAGCACAACAGGAGCACTCTCTATTTTTATGGGACTGGACTATATACCTCTGTGCACCCAGATGTATTTTCTTATTAATCACTTCAAAGCAATGTGTCCCAGTTTAAGACCTCTGATATACTCACACTCAAAGTAAATTTAAATCTCACACATCCAAACACTTCTGGGAAAGCCAGACTCAGATTTTCAGCTGTGTCCCTTCCCCAAAATAATACAGTAATGCTGCCGCCAATCAGAGTGTCTTCATGCCCTTCTGAAGGGATGTCCAATTATGAAAATGAAATATCAAAATAAATGATATCTATAACCAGAGCAGCCATGCCTTCGAGGGGACTGGGGAGCATCAAACAGGTCTAAACACTCTCTAATCTCTAAAGAAGAGCATTGATTTCCAGCCACAATGTAAAGTAATGCAAAACATTTAATATAAGTAAAATGATTTCAAGAAAGTAAATCAATAACTTTCAATAAACACCAGAATTCAACACCATAAATGTAAAATTAAACTGCAAGATAGGAGTCCATTATTATAGAAAAACTCTATCTAAATAACTAAGCATTCATAATCTAACTAAAGAATACTGTCCCTGATCTAATCTAACAGATAACAGCAAGGCCAAGATAGGATTACAGTTTTTGGTGAGTTCTCTTTCATGGGTGTCCACTGACTGCAACTCTTCACTAACGGTTGCTCTTCACAAACTGCAGTCTCAGCTGTCGTATTTCAGAACAATAACAGGCAGCTGTTTGGAAAAGTTATTTTTCTCTCATCAGCTGTTTAAATAATCACTTAGCAACCAGCAACATTATAATGACATCACTCACGGTTCAGCTGATTCTCCACAGTACTTTAGAATGTCCCTCCCAAACATGCTCAATTAGAAATGTATGAAAACACTGACATATACTCTAAACGTTCTGTTTAAACAGGGAACTATTCTGCATTTTAACACTTATTTACATTTTCACAAGTAGACATGCTGTTGTACCATACAAGTTAATCCAGAATATACATAAATCTCTTGCCAGACATGCTAACACAGATAACAGTGTTTTCAATTTCTTCACAGTTTTAATGAAAACCATCAAACAAAAAAATAAATACAAAACATCCACATCCCTTTTAACTTGGAACAAATGCACAAAAATATATGCATCTTCAAATCACAAAGTTTAACCCTCCAGAAAAGAATAATTGCCCCAAATTGATGGTAGCACAAACAGGCATTATCTAACCTAAAATTAAGGTTACCCATGCTAAAGTGCATGCTATAGCCTGTGCTCCTACTTACACTGATTGCCATCTGTTTTTTCTTATCTCTCTTCCCCTTTCAGATATGAAAAAACAGCTTGTATGCTTTCAGAAACCATTTACTTTTACCCTAAGAAGAAGTGTACTGGCTATCTTTAAATAAAACTTAATTGTACCTTCTATTCTATTTTAATATGTCTTTTCATTCATTTAAACAGTTGCCATTATTTGATTTAGTCCCTTTAAGATTTTGGGCACCAAAATTAATTAATTTATGTATAAAATGGGCTTGAGCACTTTGATCGGGGTTCTGATGAAGTCTGATTTTTCAGATGAAAGCGCTTAACCCTGGGCCTGTGTGAATATTTGTTTTGTTTTGACCCTTTTGTTGGGTCTCGTAACAAGGTTCGAAATAAATTCAACTATTTTAATTCAGCTGAAACTCGACTTTTCCTGGTTTGGATTACTGGTTGTGGACATTATATACATTTTTGACATTATTTTCAAGTTTGGCTGGTTTCCTTGACAGCCTTTCACCCTTGGGCAGGCCGTGCTTTGCCTTCCTTCTATTCACTTCCCATAATTTGAAACTTATTTTTTTTCACTGACCTGCTTGCCGCTGTACCTTTAAATATTGCTTTTCTCACCACAATGATATTCAGAATTTTCAAGACTAATTGCTTGCACCTGCAGACAGCTTGTCTCCATGAGAATGTACTCAGCAATGAGCCTTTGTAAATTTAATTCAGAAAAGGGTGCACAATTGCCCTTAACTGCAGGCATCTGGACTCCACTAAAAAAATGCCACTGGAAAACAAACAAGCTAATATCTTTGCAGTTGTAATACTCCTAGCATTGTCATGGCTTTCATCATTTTGCCTTATTTATAAAGCCTGCATTCCTACAAAAACACCTATTTACAGTTTAAGCCAAAGATGTAATCTAGATTCATGTTTGTAAAATAAAAAAAGAAAAATATCCTAATTCTATATATAATATAATCAGTGCATTTTTACACTCCACTCCAACACCAGCAGCTCAAGATCATAACATATGAACATTAAACTTGCTTTTGTCTAGCCTTTTTTTCTCTTTATACTACAAAATCTATATTTCTTACAACTAAAAAAGAACGTGTTTACTTTAATATCTTTAACACATACAACAGTCACTGAAAAGACTCCCCCTACATTTAAATTACACCTGACTGCACACTACACAAAACTATTTTATTGTATATATAGTATGCAGTTTATATCATTAAATATTCTAAACAAATATTCATACGAACAAAAAATGTGCAATTTTCTTCCTTTTAGTGTCCTTCTAAATGTTAATGATATAAAGTGGAGCATATGATTTATAGTCCACCCTCTAGTTTAACAAAGTCAACAAAAGTCCAGTGTTTTTTAGTCACTTTTTCTTGCAATACTGTATTTCAAAAATGTGATAAGATGCTTTATAGTCTTCCATTTATTCACTAATTTCAAAGTTGCTGGTCTTCTTCCTGTTCATCTCCATCTCCCAACACAAGACTTTGGTTCAAAAGCAATGTACTGCCGATTCGTCAAGTCAACTCCTTTGCTTTTTCTGTCTCTCAAGAATTTTCTTTTGGAACACTGGAAAATTCTTCACTTGCAAAGTCTCTGTATGAACCTTACCATCAGAAGAAAGAGAAGCAAAGTCCCTTTCTGCTTGATGATTCACTTTTTGTTGGGTAAACTTTTTTTATTTTCTCCTTAGCCTGTTCTGTGTCAAAAATTACTTAGATCCTCCAGGGAAAATATACTTTAAAGTCAGCTGGATACAGCATATTGAATGTCACACCTGTCTCTTGATATTCCCTGATTGCTGGGATAAATTTGCTTCTCTTCTGCCTGGTGTACAGTGAATAATCATTTTCCATAAATACTTTGCTCTCTCCAATTTTTAATACTCTGCTCTTCTGCCAGATTTTTATCAGGATCAAATCTTTCTGCTGTTATGGCTGCATCTTTAATAATACAGGTCTTGGCTGCTTTTTTACAGCCAGGTTTGGAGAATACACTAATATGTGATGTTTCAATTAACAAATTCTGCTTTGGAACACCAGTCCAGTTGCTTATTTGTGCTTTCATAAAATTAATACAGTCTGGTCTTTCCCGTTTCCCATGTAGAGCAGAAAATCTCAGGTTTTCTCTGAGTGCTCTGTATTCTAACTTTAGTATTTTTTAAAACAACTCTTCTTCTTGAGAAACCTCATATTCAGGCAGCTTTTTCTTCAAGTCAGCCTGTGATTTTTGCAGTTTTATTAGTTCATCTGAATGGATAGTTTAAGCTTCTTCTATTTTTCCAGTCTTTTGTTATTTGAATTGATATATTCCTTCATTTATTTTAATCACCTATAAGTATATTTGATATACGTTTCCTCTAAATTAAAGGAAGCCATTTCTTGAAAAAAAAATGAAGCTTGAACTACTTTTTTTTGAACAATTGCAGATTCTCTCCCAGACAGTGTTTTCCCTTCACCTTTTCTGGTTGGTTTTCTTTCACATTTTCCAAACTTCTTTGCTTGCATCCAGGTGGTGCATTTACTAGCCAGTAACTGAATTTTACCAAAAAAAAAAAAAAAATTCAACAACATTCCTTTTTCGCAGTTTTCACACAGCAACAGCTAAAGTTTTGCTTGTGATCAGTGTGCAGCCATCTTGGAAGTCTCCTTCAGCACTAAAGTTGATAATTTGAAACACTCTACAGAGAAACTAATATTGTCTAACTATATACAGTACCCATTCTGTCAGTTTACCTCTGATTCCATCACAGATTTATCTTCTTTTTGGATGATATGGCAGCTTTAAAACCCCTAGCTTGTATATCACACAGCTTTTTCAATCTAGATCGCATTTATTGATTTCCTATTGCTGTGAAGTCCAGTGTCTCCCAAACACTCCATTTTTTTAAATATTTGAGGGTTGATTTTTTTTCATCCTTCCCTTCAATTCAAGATCTCTTATCTGTATCATCATGTCCTTTACTTATATAATTGGCTTTCCCTTTTTTACTATTTCCTAGTAATGCTGTTTTTGGCCACAATGGTAATCAAGATGATTAAAATGATGATATATCTTGGTTTCTCTATTTTGCCCCATCCAAGTAAAACCAACTCTGCAGAAAACAGCCTTCTCAATACCTATCTCTTTTAACATCTTATTCAGCCTTTTTTAAATTCAAGGCAAAGCCTCACAATCCCAGGAAATGTGTTCCCACATGACAAATGGATCCTTTCATATCTCCAACACCTATTGCTGGCATGTGGGAACATTTTACTTATTTGCTTCATTGTATAGAAACAGAGGTAGAGATATTCCAAGCAAATATTTTGCTTTTTTAATATTTACATCTCAGTCAAAACCCTCATATTTCTCTTTTCAATCAACATTTTATTAGCATAATTCTCCTATAGCACATGTGTGCAATTACACTCATTGTTGCCACCTTTCCTGCCTCCTGGTCTTTAGCTCCACAATATAGTCAGCAAGTTACAAACTCACCTTACATATCTCACTGAAAAAACAGCCCAGAGTTTCTGGATTATTAACTTCAGAATTTTCTATCCACTTTCTTCACTCATCATATTGAATTCTACTGAACATGATCACTGTGACTCTTTACATTGAGTAGCTTTATTTATCAGCTAAGTCAGATCATGAAATAAAATTCTCCAGCTTCTCAACAGCTCACAATGGCACAAAGCTTAACTAAATCATACTTTAATGCTGTGCTTCTTGAAATGATCTCAGAATGACAAGAGATCATATAGTACCATCACTAGAAATCTCCCACTCTCTCTCTCTACTTTCTTATATGGCTCACATTTAGTTCCCGCTAATTGTATCCCAAATGTGCCCACTTCTCTCACTCTCCTCTTCTCCATCTCTTCATCCCACTAATTTCAGCTGCTGCCTATGCCTGTACAATGCAGTTATAATGTGTCCTATTACACTTTAACATGTTCTCAAATAAACGCTCCAAATGATTGCAACTAATTTACCTGAGCATAACTGATCATTGTGATGCTTCTTATACAATATATTTCCACCTACAAAATGCAGTGCTTTATTAATACTAAAATATTCCTACAACCTAATCTCTCATCCGAGTCGCAGCTGACTCCTAGAGTGACTTAAAATAAGTTACTAGCCTACAAAAACATGGTTAATGCTAGGTTCCTTGGAATGGGCATCTAGAAGACATGATCAAGGTATGGATGGGAGGCTGTCTGAAATATAATTGCCATTAAGGATGAACAAAGCAGGACAGCAACAGCAGGTAAAGAGGCTAAGAAAGAGTGAACAGGTCTTTCTTCAGAATTAAATTACTGTGTGCACCTCCTTTGTGAATTTTAAGGACAAGATATACTACCCCCTGCACTTGTTCACAGCTAAGTAACAAGCAATCAGTTTAAACCCAAACAACTTCAGGAATCCACTAAAAACAAGAATTATTTTCTGTTTCAGCATATCCCTTCAAAAGTTAACAACTATAGCTTTATTAAATAACAACACAGTCCATTTACACCATGTGAGTGTTGCGGTAGCAAACTGTTCTTGGATTCAGTAATTGGCTCTACACCGTGTCTAATGCTGCGCACAGCCATGCAAACAAGGTAAACATCATGGCATGCAAATTACAGCATAAGCAGCTGAACTGTATGCTAATCAACCAATCCAAGATGGAGGAGCTATTCAACAAGCTATAAAGCAACTGTGTAGAATCAGTGCTGTTTTTTCCTGTGAATTCCAAAACCTATTGGAATACAGCCATGGAAAGGAGTCTACACAGAAACAATGTTAGTGGCTGCTGTTGCTTTAATTCATGTGTATATGCAACAAGCTAACGCCTATGCTGATGCTGCTGCTAACAGACCAAGGCCAAGAAGAACAGTTTTCAGACCCCAAGTAACTTATCGCAACCTACATGATGTGGAAATTGTATAGCGTTACAGGGTTGCTGCAGACACACTACAGGAACTCTGCATCCTCTGTCATCCTCAACTCACAGCCAGGGCAAACCGAGGGGAACCATCCTAGTGGAGAAAAAGGTATATGTAGCACTTGGAATCTTAGCTAAAGGTACCTTTCAGAGGCCAACAGGGGACATGCTGGGGTGTCACAGGCATAAGCATCCAGGCTCCTCCATCAATTCTTGAATGCTATGCTCCAACATGCCAGTGACTACATATATTTTTCCTGTACTCCTGAGGATAGAGCCAATAATATGCAAGAGTTCCCCTGTAGCACACTACCCTGAAGTACTGGGTGCCATAGATTGCACGCATATAGAAATTAAGGCACCACCTGGGGAACAGGAAGGCTCTACATTAATAGAAAGGGCTTTCACTCTACTAACTGCCAATTTGTGTGTACGGCCAAGGGAATCATCTTGAACATGTGTGTTGACAACCCTGGCAGTTAACATGACTCACATATCTAGAATACCTCCCAACTGTATCAGATGTTTGCTGTGGGGGATATCCCACAGGGTCATTTACTGGGAGATGCAGGTTATGCACTAGAACTGTGGCTGATGACACCCATCAGAAATGCACACACATCTGCTGAAGAATGCCATAATGAGGCACATGCTCAAACCAGAAGTATCACAGATCATGAGCCCGGGCTGCTGAAGTCACAGTTCTAATACTAGATACATCTGGGGGAGCCCTGCTGTACAATCCATGGACGTATACTGAAATATTCACAGTATGTGCCATGCTGCACATCATCATCCTGAGAAAACAGCTTCAGCAGCATCAACAAGGGGAAGCAACACACATCCTACCACCAATCCCAAGGTCACCACAGCCACACGCAAATGAGGAGCCAAAGGGGGGAACCAGCAGCTGCTGTGGGTATAGGCAGACATAGCCGTGCTCAATATGCCCTCACACTGGCTAAGAGCCAACACATAGCACACTCACTCGCCACCTAAGGGCCTAAAACATTCCTCTTACTCATATACTTCAAGTAACATTGATGCCAGGCAACTCTCACAACCTTTACCTCCCTATGTATTGGCTGTGTATTGCTTGCATCAGACAGAGTCAGCCCTTAACTAAAACTGTTGCAACTGCTAGATTTACAAGGAAAGTATTGAACCTGGAGTGTATTGTGTAATAATATGAATGACTGGCATATCCTTGCATTTTGTGCAGTGTAAGCAAGTAAAATGTGGGGGATTTGTACTGAAAAGATCTTAGCATGAGACAGCAGAGACTTATTTAACTTATGTGTTTCCATTATTAAGTAGTAGGCCTCAGGCATCAAAGATTCAAACAGTCATACCTCTCAAAAGCAGTGATGGTCACTTCATGCTGTCAGTTTAGTACCATATGTTTGTACTAGAAATCATTTAAGAGAGACGTTAGAAAGTAATGATACACATTGCAGTTTCAGACTTCACAACACTCACAAGATCATTAACAATAAAGATGGAAAATGTTGATGCTATCAACTGTCTAACTTTCTAAGACCAATATAAGTCAAATGTACAATTACCAGTTCAACATCACAAATGCAGACATACTAAGCACTAAGTCAGCTATGCACCCTGAGCATCAGACACAAAGCTTATGTATCCCTGAATCCAAAAGATACAAAACAGGGATATGGCACAGTTATCACTTGCACAGAGTGTTGGGGGTGGCAGGAAGTGAGTGTATGTGAGTGAGAAAGAGAAGTAGACAGCTATTTGGATAAACCAACAAATGGCCAGTGAGACAAAATGAGTTTTAAGCTTCACAGCTGAACCATGTAACTGTTGTGTGTGATTTTGTCTGTAGGGTTTCTCCAGGTGAAATAGGTGTGTGAGTGTCTGCATGAACACAGCCAAGCTCTGTGCTAGCTCTATGTTTTAGTATGTTGAACAGGTGTGAGCCATGCATGGTAGAGGTGGCAGTTCATCATTGTCATCCCCAACCAGGAGAACTGGCTCTGCCAGGACTTGCACTACCATTTCCACACCCACAGTCAGATGCACTGCTGCTACCTGAACATTACTGATGTCTGCTTTACGAGCTCCCCTCAAGAGAATGCCAAGGACCATGACCCCATGGCCTGCTATGGTTGGACGTGGGCAGTTCACCCAATGAGGGAGCAGTGGAAGTACTGTCACTATGGCAGCATGACTGGGCACAGCCACATTGGCTAACAGCAGATGATGTGGTTGACCCACACCCACAAGGAGGCTGTCCCCCTCCCAGCAGACATTCCATCGCAAACACCGCTCTTTCCAATGTGTCATTCATCCGATCCATTGAATCAGCAACATAGTGAAGACAGTCATGCATGTCAACCTGTGCCAAATCTACAACCCTAACCATTGCTCGGGAGCACCTATGGGAACATGGCTGTGCCTCTATGATGGCGCTAAACACACATTGAATGGCATGGGAAGAGACACCTGGATCAGATGGAGGATGGACAGCAGGCCTCCTCCAAACACCCCTAAAAACTCTCCTGCATGGCACCTTGCCCACACTTTGGCTAAGGCCAGAGTCAACAGGCACTGAAGCCTCAATAACCACACTTCCCTGATCAACTGTCTCTCCTCCCACATGTCCTGAATCTGTGGGCTCACTGGAATGTGTAGGCGTAGGCCTACTGGCTGTGTCCGATGGAATTTCATGGGATGGCTATATGTCAACCTCAGAGTCAGATTCAACCTCTGTACCCCCTGACTGTTCCAGTGTTTGGCCACCATCATCATCAGAGCCTGCTGATACTCTGACATCAGGTGACAGAAATCCCACACTTCCACTGTCAGGATCACCTGCGATAATAAGCAACAAACACAGGAAAAAGTAATACCTAAACTGCTATACTCCAATATATGGTAACAAAATAACAGTTCTGCTACTATTAGACACAGCAATGCAGACAACACAGCAATGCACACAACAATCCTGACATCAACATCACACACTAACATATTTGATTGCTCGTCATTACTGAAATAAACATATTTGGCTTACCATGTGCAGATGAGGGTATCCTCTGCAAGCCAGATGGTCCAGGAAGAAGTTAAGCAAAAGGTAAGGACATCATCACAATTAACAGTAACACAGAGGATAATATGTTTTCACCTTTATATGTCCATTAACTATACTTTCAACAAGAACTTGGATGATAACTCCAACCTAAGCTAATCAATCAGAATGTGTTAACTGTAGAAATCTTCAGTCCCCCCCAAAAAAAATTCTTGTGAAACAGAAGTAGCATAAACTGTTTTACTATACAACAGTATTCAACAATTGAGATACAAAAGCCTACCTGGAAGCTCTTCCTGGGACATGCTTGCTATCCCTGAAACAGTAGCACCAATGTCAAGGACATGCTGCTCTGCACTTTCCTGGAGGCTGTCTGGATCCCTGACAGTGTACAGGAACTCTTTCTTTATTTTGTGCTAGTGGTGGCTCTGTAGCAGCCCCCCATACCCATCCAATTACGGCCCACTGCAGCTGTTCTTCTCTGTGCAGATGAGATCATGTCAGTAGCCCTATGGCGCACCTGCTCAAATGTCCTGTTGTGGCCACCCACAGCATTAACATCATCAACAATCTGCTGACAAATCTGCATTCTGCATGACATATCTCCTTGTCCCCTTTCAAGCAGAAAGGCACCATGCTGCCTAAAAAACATCAACAATGAACTGATTTTCAGTGTCAGTGAAGGGTGGTCTTCAAGGATTGAGATGCTTGGGTGGGATACTCCTAGGTGTCCTAAAAGACAACAGAAGGCTAATACACATAAGTATCACATAACTAGAAAATAATTGTTCCCAGATGAAACAGAAGAGGCAGCATTTCAGTATTACCCATTGGAGAAACATAGAACAGTCCAGAGATCTGAAATACGAACAACATTCTGGTTGCAAAAAAAGGAGAGTAACAATAGCAACATATCCTTGTTTGTACCATAACAGAAAGGCAGCTTTGCCCCCCCCCCAAAAAAAAAAGAACAGGCAAATAGCACATTTTTCTAATAAGCCATCTTTGAAATGCTAAAAGTGCTATCAAATGAACTGTTCCTGAAACTTGCCTACAGATTTAACAGAACATTCCATTTTAAAGTATTGGCAATCATGTATACTTGTGAAATACCCTGACAAACATACCCATGGCATCAGTACACTTCTAACTAATGCATACAGATAAAAGTGTAAAAGCCTTTTCTACAGATTTTCCTTAAGTACTTTCCAGCATATGCAGTATGTAGCTGACAAAATGAAAGCATACCTTCTCAAATTCAGTAATCTTCTGTGCAGATATATCCCAAAGTAATAGCCTCTTTTCTGTGTTCTCCACATAAACAAATCTCCTTACCTTCTGTTTCCCTAGCTACATGTTTGCCTATTTATGGTGTAGATTTAGGGCTGTTAGCAGGGTGAAGATGCAAATCAGGTGTGAACTTATTTAAATTACTGAATACCAAATACTTGGCTCCGTGTTGCAAATGTAAACTTAGTGCAGGTACTCCCCTCAGTGTCTGTTTTTAATGGATTGCAGGCTGCCCTACATCCAGTGGGTGTGTCAGGTTAGAATTACAAACTGTTAGATGTAAGGCTGGAAATGTAAGTAAGCAGCACACAGTTCACAGGTTATGTTCATTAACATCCAAACTTCTCTTCATTTGTTGGCAACTGCATATATTATTGCAATTTAATATTCTCACATATTTTAAGGACAATGATATAGAACGGATTACAGACTGCATGTCTCAGATTACTGGTCAGATAAGAGAAGAATGACCAACAAATACAGAGAGGTAAGACAGAGATGTATATTTGCAAGCAATAGTCATAACTGGTTGTATGATCATTTAGCGCACTACATCCAAAAATAATAAATGTACAAATAACAGCTGCATCATTTCATATTACTGTAGATGATGTTGCAGTTTGTTGTATGCACAATGATTTGATTTCCTTGCTGCAAAGCTGTTTGTGTGGCAAAGAGGTATAACAGACCATTCCTGTGTTCTGAAGTTTAATTGGAGTGAGAGTTCAAATCCAGACCTATGTAGAAATATCTCATGTGTACCAACATTTTCTAATCTGTATGTCATTCACTGCTTCTCCTCATTTCAACTACTTGTCCCTTTTCTTTTTTTTTTCTTTTTTTTTGGGGGGAGGGGGCAGTAGTTGCGCAATGTGCTGCTTACCAAAATCATGGGAAATGGAGGAAAATGAATGCCAGGTTTGTCTGTGCTTATCTCGTTTCCGCAAAGCATGACAGTGAGCCAACTGAATTAGTTGCCCACCCAGGAACTAGACAGAACACCTGCAAACAGGCCCACTGTAAAAGGGCAAAGGTCAAAAACAATACTTTGTTGCAATTTCTGTATTTCATTTCACAACTGTGCTTAGTGGCATTGCACAGTGGTTAGTAAGGGTCCCCAGCAGCTGTAGCCATCAAATTCCTGCAGACAGGACTCAAGCAGCCAATAACTGAAACTGGATACATTTAGTTAATTCTGTTTGGCACTGCATAAACCCACTAAGTGGCATTAAGTGGCAGTTAACACACAGACCTTAAGAATGATTAGTAAATTAGGGAATGTCATGTAAATAGTTCTGTGGCAGCAGGTGTTAAGTTTAGGGCTGGAGTACAAATTGTCCTGGGTTCTAGTACAGGTATACAATTTTTTTTTACTGTTGTGACAGTGCAGTTTATAGCAATGAACTGAAAAATACAAAAGTGTTCTTTCAATATTCTTGTGGCAACAGGTATAAGTGTAGGAATGCCATACACACAGTTCTGGGTTCTAATAAAGGATATTCCTGACATTTGTAATGTTGTTTCACTTCAAATTATATTCACTCTCATTTATAACACCTTAGATAGCAGAGCGGATGTGAATTATATGTATGAGGGATGAAACACTATTATTGTGTTTTCAGATATATGACTGAGGTTATACTGTCTACTATATTTCTGTAAGTATAGTTCTGCTATCTGGACATGCATGGCCTTCACAATTAACTAAGCCACATACAGAACTGGATCTATATTCAATAACCTTGTCAGGTCACACACACACATGTCTAACAGCTCAAAATGTCACCTGTATTTATGTATGATTCATGACTATGTCTGAGCAGCACTTCTTCTGCGGCAAAGATGGAAAATCAACACTGTGGAAAAAATGTTTTGTTCCTTATGCCTAGGTTTGAATCCCACAGTATAAAAATCAATTTTCTCAGTGTATAAAGATAAAAACAAATGCGTCAGGTCATTACATTTATGCCCACAATGCATGTCTGCAAACCTAATTCACCTAACAGTTACCTTCCAATTTCCAATATATATCTTCAGGCTACATCAGTACAGTAGATACCCCTCAAACTAATACCAAGTGTCAGATTAACCTTCCAATTTCAATTTAATTCCTCCCTGCTTGGCACTGCTGTGCTCTGCTTAACATTGCGCAAACACAGTTAGCATAGTTGCTTGGGTTTGTGCACTACCAGTAAACACGATAACTGGAATTTGGTGGGAAAGCATCACTCTCCATTGCTTTAGTTCAGTTGGTAGACATAGCTGGCATTAGAGAGGGAGGCACCAAGTTTAGGGCACAGTGGTGGGGTGTCCAGGATATTTAATGGATTCCTGGTAAAGCACCACAGCCAAAGGCTTCTGCAGGGGGACTATTCTGGCTACTAGTACAAGTCTGAGGAATAGTTTGGCCCAGGCTTTATCCAGTGCCACTAGTATCCCATGCACTGGAGAGTAATGTAGGCATCATTTTAATGACCTCCACAGGAGAAAAGGGGATACTCTCAACCATTGGTTGCAGGAATTTGAGACTGCAGACATCTCACAGCTGTGTTAGTATAACAATAAAAGAGTACTTGTTAGACTTAGAAAGCTAAATAAAGGCAAGACTGGTATGCATAATAAAACAAAGGAGAAGGCAGACCACTGAAGCTCCAGAAAACAGCTTTATTGTTAAGCACTTTCGTCTGTGTGCTAACAAGACTTCTTCAGAACAATGAGCTAACAACTGCACTTCCTTTTTATACCATCTCACAAAACCTAATTGACACAATTAACACTTGTTAAAATTAAAAAGGTACTAATTTACTTGGGCAAGTATAACCTAAATTGTACATGCTAAAATGTCATAAAAAACATACTTTTTCATTCTCAAAATACTTGTAATACTGACACATTAATTCAAGCCAGGATATTCTGCAGAATTAGGCCTGAATTGCCATAGAAATTCACAAGCCTCAAGGTGTTTAGGAACCACTTCCCTTGTGCATCGTTAATAATTTGCTGCGCTACCAAAAATTTAAAGGTGTGGTCCTTAAAATATCTATATGTCTGCTTAATGTATTTGTTTTTACAATTTTAGAGATATCAAAAACATGCTCATATATCCTGTTTTTGAATAACCTAGTAGTCTTTCCCACATAAAATGCGGGACAGACTAAATATTTGGCCACATATACAACAGTTTTTGAAACACAATTAAAACGTGAATGAATATTAATCCGAAAATTATGCAACCAAAAAAAAAAACAGTTTGTTTCAAAAATAAATGGGCTCTGGCTGCATCTGCCACATTTAATGATGAGAAGTTGTTGTACCATTGTTATTTTAACTTCTCTCTAATAAATCTTTAATGTTTAAATCTCTCCTGAACACAAAAGTAGGAGTGTTTGGAAATAATTCTTGTAGATCATGGTCAGATGTTAACAAAGGCCAATTTTTCTTAACTATACCACAAATATCTTGGGTAATTTATTTATATGTACTTATAAATGAAAAATGGCTGTCCACCTTTTTCTTATTGATGCACAAATCCAAAACTCAGAGCTGCTGTTAGTTGAGGTAGGATACTCACGCTAAAACACTAGTAAAACTCAGTCCAAAAAGATGCGTGACTTTCCAATGAGCAATAAAATGAAAGTAGAAATTCAAACAAATAAATCCATGTAAGTTAGCAAATTGTTTATTCCAAACGAGTAAGCGCTTTCGCCAAAGGCTTCTTCAGACTCTTTACACAAACTAAAACTTTGAACATCACTTTTAAAACCAACAAAAGCTTGTGATAGGATCTCTATAATCACATGTTTCCTTCATTTAAAAATACAGTAACCCATTAAACTCAGTTCCATGAATGTTACCTTGTTCAGCTAAGAAAAATACTGGTATATTAAAAGTAAGAACTGAATAGTTCAAAATAAACATACATAAAAACATACATAAAAAACATACATAAAAATGCATCGGTGCCCAAACATACATTATATTATATTAAACAATTGAGTATATCTCAGAGCCTTGTCATATTTACTTATCATCTCATGGTGCTTTAGGAAAATCTCGTACTGAACTTTCAGGCAGTATATATCAAAAAGCCATTTCAGACTTGGTTAGTATAACCCAAACTGCTTGTAATGCACATATTTACAAAGTGTGACTTTAGATATTTCCGTGTTTTACTGGAAGTTCATACTATCCAGAGTAGACTCGTAAAACAGTCAACAATTACAGGTGGTTAAAAACTTGTATCACATTAGTTAGGCTATTCTCGTATAAATCAAAAGTTAAAAACAGTTTTTCAAAATTACTTATTTTCTGCAGACTCTGAAACGCTTTTAAAAATCACAGCACAACAAAGTATTCCTTGCGTATGTGCCTGGTTAATTCTTGAATGCAAAACAAAGAACGCTACTGTGCGCATTTACGCATATAGCGTTCATAAAAATAAACATTGTGTCTATTTAAAAAAAGCCGATTAGGCTTACAACAGGCATAAGTACATGACGAGCTTTTCAATAGCTGTCCATTAGTTCATGCCTTAGTCTCTTCAATCTCCGTTAATAAACAGGGACATTTGACATTTCAGGATGTGAACGTAACTTACAAAAATGTGGGTGGAAGAATGCTTCAACAATAAACGAAGCAACAAAACGTCTATATGGAAACAGAGCAATATCTTAATAATTAACTTGACTCTCGTACAGATCCACAATGGTGGAAATAAGCACACTGACTTAAGCAACCATTAATTGCACTTTATAATTGTTACATCTGGCAATCTTTCCTATAAATAGTTGTGTTGATCATACCATTGGTCATTCTAAATACTTCCACGTCCAAAAATGGAAGATTGCTAACTGAGAAGTTTGCAGTAAATTTTAAGAAGTCCGTGGTATTGTCCAAGTAAGAAACAAAGTTTAATAGGGAGGGTTCATCTCCAAGCCATATAAAAAAGAGGTCGTCCACAAAACGACAGTACATTGCAGCATGTTCTATAAATGATAGATTATTGAAGAGAAAAATATCTTCCCATCTGGCCATGACTAGGTTGGCGTAGCTATTTGCACATGATGTGCCCATAGCCACGCCATCCTTCTGTAAGTAAATGACTTCTTCAAATGCAAAGACATTATTAGTTAATATAGTCTCTAATAGCAGGGTCACAAGGTCAATCTTTCTATCAGTGAAGTCTGAATGTGCTTTCAAATATTCAGTGATCAATCTTATTCCTACGTCATTGGGGATCACTGTGAATAAGCTAACCACATCAAGTGTCACAAAGAAAAATGTTGGTTCGTATCCAATGAGTGAGTTTGAGAATATAGGTCTAAAAGAAATTGCTTACTATCTTTCAGGATCTTCTTATTACCATTAACTAACGGTCTAAGTACACTCTCTAGATAAATAGATAGGGTTCTGTTACCCACCCTTGACCTGCAACAATAGGTCTAAATGGTGGGTCTCTGCTGTTCTTATGGACTTTAGGAAGTCCCTGTATGATCGGTATAGTGGGATTGTTCACCTTTAGGTATCCATACAGCTCTTGTGTTATGTCATGCGATAGTACCAGGTCATCTAGGGTATTGTAAACACTAAAGACCATGTTATTTAAATTAGCCTTAGTTACTTTTGTATATGTAGTTGTATCTTCAAGCATCTGAAACATTTTATTTGCATAGTAAGTATAGTCCATAATGACAACCGGTCCTCCTTTATCTGCTGGTCTTATTACAATAGACCTGTCATTTCTCAATGAATTCAAAGCTTGCCTTTGTTTATAGTTTAAATTACGTCCATGTTTGGATGGTTTATTCTCTTGATGACTTCTATATATTTCATCTTCCACTACATTCCCAAATACCTCTATAGTCGGGTTCAGTTGTGGAACATATGTACTATTTGGACGATGCTTACTCATAACTTGGCTACTATCTGAGTTGCCAAAATCCAACCTTAATTGTAAATTCAACATACATTTTGTTTCTATAATAGTATCTACTAGATCGTTAGGTTTTGTAGGAATAAAACCTAGGCCTTTACTTAAGACCTGTATTTCATATTCATTCAGTGCCCTACCAGATAAATTCATGATTAACGATTTTGTCTCCCCACATTTTCTTGATTGTGGGGCCTAGTTGTTCCTGTTCGTCTATTGAGCCTTTCCTTTTCTGTCTCCCCTGCTTGTGGACCTTCTTTTGTCCAAAAATGGTTCTGGGCTATGGGGAGGGGCCGGACATCTGTTTGAATTGAAAATGGCACTGTTTGCTTTTGGTCTAACTACTGCTGCACCTGATCTCTGTACGTCTGTGATGCAACCTGTCAAACTCTCACCTAACTCACCTTGGTTCTCTCTCCCATTACTTAGTATCTGTGAGGGGCTGTGAGTCTCTGTCTCTATATGATTAGATTCTGTCAACTGTGGATCAGGTCCTGTGCTGTTTCCAATAATTGGAACTTCAGGACCATCACTCTGTTTATTACGTGGGGTGAGTTTGTTGGACAATCTATTTTCTGTGTTAATATTTTGTTGATAACTATCTGGTTTGTTAACAGGTGTGGTTAAGGTAGTATTCCTGAAACTTTTACCTGTTACACCTGATGGTCTCTGAGATCCATTTAAATCAGAATTGAAGTGTGAGTTCGTGTCATTTCCTGGGCCAAGTGAAAACATTATTATTTCTAAAACCTCGTACAACACTCGTAATTTTTACATTTTTCTGGTCTAACATCCGTTTCTCTAAAAATAACACATCTTCTATAACTTTTCTTAGTTTACTCATACATATTTCATTATTACTATATTTGCATTCAAAATCTTTAAACAAATTGTTAACAACCAATCTCAATCTCTCCTCTTCAGGTAGGTGAAATTCAATCAAAAGTTTCATATAGCTAAAACTCAACTCAAGGTTGAGTTGCTGCCAACGATATAGAAGATCTGGCAGTGAAGTACCAGAGGTGGGCATTTTAGTACTCTTAGCCCACGAGGTATGATTTGCTTATTTAAACATACTTCAAAATAATGTCTCTGAACTTGTAGTTTGATTAATTTAGTAAACACAGTCTCTAATTCATGTAAGTCTTTGGAAACATCCAAGTTAGTCATACCTAACTGAGTATCAGTTCCTCCATCTACGACTGGATTAAAGTCCATGAGTAGGTTTGTACTCCCAGAGACACAAGTCTTAAATCTGTCCAGGACACTTGAAGTAGGTTCTAACACTCTCGGTACATAAGGCAGTTCAATATTCACATTACTTTCATTCGCCATCCTCACTCTCTGCAGCTCTGACAAAAGTAAAAAGTAAATGCACAAATCCAAAACTCAGAGCTGCTGTTAGTTGAGGTAGGATACTCACGCTAAAACACTAGTAAAACTCAGTCCAAAAGATGCGTGACTTTCAATGAGCAATAAAATGAAAGTAGAAATTCAAACAAATAAATCCATGTAAGTTAGCAAATTGTTTATTCCAAGCAGTAAGCGCTTTGCCAAAGGCTTCTTCAGACTCTTTACACAAACTAAAACTTTGAACATCACTTTTAAAACCAACAAAGCTTGTGATAGATCTCTATAATCACATGTTTCCTTCATTTAAAATACAGTAACCCATTAAACTCAGTTCCATGAATGTTACCTTGTTCAGCTAAGAAAAATACTGGTATATTAAAGTAAGAACTGAATAGTTCAAAATAAACATACATAAAAAACATACATAAAAAATGCATCGGTGCCCAAACATACATTATATTATATTAAACAATTGAGTATATCTCAGAGCCTTGTCATATTTACTTATCATCTCATGGTGCTTTAGGAAAATCTCGTACTGAACTTTCAGGCAGTATATATCAAAAAAGCCATTTCAGACTTGGTTAGTATAACCCAAACTGCTTGTAATGCACATATTTACAAAGTGTGACTTTAGATATTTCCGTGTTTTACTGGAAGTTCATACTATCCAGAGTAGACTCGTAAAACAGTCAACAATTACAGGTGGTTAAAAACTTGTATCACATTAGTTAGGCTATTCTGTATAAATCAAAGTTAAAACAGTTTTTCAAAATTACTTATTTTCTGCAGACTCTGAAACGCTTTTAAAAATCACAGCACAACAAAGTATTCCTTGCGCGTATTATGAACGCTATGGTACGTAAGTACGCACAGTAGCGTTCTTTGTTTTGCATTCAAGAATTAACCAGGCACATACGCGCAAGGAATACTTTGTTGTGCTGTGATTTTTAAAAGCGTTTCAGAGTCTGCAGAAAATAAGTAATTTTGAAAAACTGTTTTTAACTTTTGATTTATACGAGAATAGCCTAACTAATGTGATACAAGTTTTTAACCACCTGTAATTGTTGACTGTTTTACGAGTCTACTCTGGATAGTATGAACTTCCAGTAAAACACGGAAATATCTAAAGTCACACTTTGTAAATATGTGCATTACAAGCAGTTTGGGTTATACTAACCAAGTCTGAAATGGCTTTTTGATATATACTGCCTGAAAGTTCAGTACAGATTTTCCTAAAGCACCATGAAATGATAAGTAAATATGACAAGGCTCTGAGATATACTCAATTGTTTAATATAATATAATGTATGTTTGGGCACCGATGCATTTTTATGTATGTTTTTATGTATGTTTTTATGTATGTTTATTTTGAACTATTCAGTTCTTACTTTTAATATACCAGTATTTTTCTTAGCTGAACAAGGTAACATTCATGGAACTGAGTTTAATGGGTTACTGTATTTTTAAATGAAGGAAACATGTGATTATAGAGATCCTATCACAAGCTTTTGTTGGTTTTAAAAGTGATGTTCAAAGTTTTAGTTTGTGTAAAGAGTCTGAAGAAGCCTTTGGCAAAGCTACTGCTTGGAATAAACAATTTGCTAACTTACATGGATTTATTTGTTTGAATTTCTACTTTCATTTTATTGCTCATTGGAAAGTCACGCATCTTTTTGGACTGAGTTTTTCTTATTGATGTTCACTAATAATAAATTGTCTCTCCCCACTGCTTCACCTGTCAAAATGGGCAAATAAAACATTCTTTTCCTCTTATCAATAATCTCTTCCTTAAGGGAAATCAGTAACTGATCAGGGTAGTCTCTGGCTTTAATCATTTGAGAGATGAAATGTATCTCATCAATAAAATCAGATTCCCTAGACACCATTCTAGCTGCCCACACCATTTGCCCCTTTACTACTGCTCTTTTTGGAAAAGAATTACTGAATTAAAAAAAATGTCCACCTGTCATACAAAAAAAATCATCCCATACATTGCTCTCCATTCTGCACACACTTCTTGACACACTTGATTCAGTCCAATTGGCAATACAACACGACTGTTTGTTGTAACCCCTTTTTGTGGAGGTGGTAGTCCAAATTCAGTTAATATTCTGCACGTTTTCAATTTACACTGTTAAAGAAATGGATAGCTATGGTTATTTCCTACCTCCCTCCAGCACATTCCTGTATTGCTTTCCCTTTGTTCTTCCCTCTGCTCACTCCCCATTTGCCACTTTCCTATCTATCCCATTTTAGCACTTTTAATCTGGTAAAAAATAGAATCACACACAACACACATAAGTAGCTGGAAAAAGCAAAGGATTCCCTCACTTTTTGGGCTCTGTATCTGTGCAGAGTTTGTCATCGCACACCAATGTACAGCGACAGTGAGCGGTGATACAATGCTGTGGTTATCTCAGTGCAATGCAGCTTAACCCTACTGCGTTATGCTAACACACAGCAACACACGTACTATAAAGAATTCATGTCATTGCATTATCACTGTTTATTTAAAAGTCTTTAAAAGTACTAGATACACCTGGATTCAAATCCAGTATCATCTGGGCTCAAAAAGAAACACATCAATGCATTTACAACTGCTGCCAGAGTGTCATTTAAGCAGTAGGTGTGTTCATAGACTCAATACTAACTCTGAAACTTATTTCAATGCAATTTGCTTTTGCGTACTGCTTAACTGTACGCAAACATGGAAAGCATTGAAAAAGTGTATTTCGCATGCGTAAACACTTTCCCAGCTATAATAGCACTATGGAAAAGTAAATATTATGTATTACTGTTTAATGTCCATTTCCTATCTATGACATGAAATTACATGTGGAAACATAAAACAACTGAATGCCCTATCTAACAACATGTCTCATATTTACAATACAGCCATGTATTGCCGCCCCCCAAGCACTGCACCCTGGTGAGTCAGTACGTCTTCCACACATATATCACCTACACTACACAAATTAAAATCAAATCTTGTGTGATATGCAATGCACATCAATCTGGTAACATACAGAACTAGAACTATTGAGCCATAAGCCTAAAAAGCCTTATCTACAAGGCTGGGGAAAGAATCAGCATGGACTTTATCTACAGGGACATAGGTGACCTTCAACACACTTGACCTGACCAATCTTGGTTTTGTCAAGGGTATATCTTGCTTATTAAACCTAGTGGACTTCTTTGACACTGACCCCAAAGACCTGGATGAGGGATGACAGAACATACTGCCTATGATAAGTTATCCAAGGCCTTCAACACTCTCCCCCATTCAGATATCATAGAGTAGATCTCTCATCTAGGAATTAACCCACACATTACTAGTTGGATAGCCAACTGGCTCACTGACAGAACACACACTGTCAAAATTGGCGACTGCACCTCCACCACTAGACCACTTACCAGTGGAATACCACAAGGATCTGTACTGGAACCTCAACTGTTTGGAAACTATTACTCTGATGCCCAGGCAAAGGCAGATGGTCTGTGGCTTACCAAGTTTACAGATGACTGTCAACTGAATGCAGTCATATAGAGTTCCCCAACTATTATAGAAGGGGCTGACACAGACAAATGACTGGTGTCAAAATTACAGACTGAACCTTAATGCAAAAAATGCCTCAGTGTCCTCTTTGGAAATGAAGTACCCCTGCTAACTATGATAAATATAGCACCCCTCTAAGCTTAAACACAGTATTGCAAGACATGGGAGCATATGTTGATAGCAATCTATACTTTAATCACTATGTGTTCATACTGGTGAGACACAAATTCTACATTGCGCACCTCATAAGTAAGGCTATCACATCCAAGACCAGGGAGGTCAAGGCTCTGCTGTACTCTACTCTTATCAGACCACTAATTGAGTGCAATACTCCCTTCTGTCTGTACTTCACTAGACACCTGCAGCAACTACAGAAAACAAAGAGATTTGTGACCAGGAGAATCCAGGGCCTCCAAGACATGGCATTCATGGAAAGACTAAAAGACCTGTCACTGTACTCAGTATCATGCAGGCTGCTGAGATGTGATCTATGCCTGGCCTACAGAGCAGTTTCAGACCCTGCCCTACTCGAAATGCTGGACTTCTGCAAATCAAATGGGACAAGAATAACTTGCTCCAGGGATCTCAACCTAGCCTATGACATAAACAAAACATGCTGGGGAGACAGCGATTGCCATTCATCTGTAATAGGCTCCCACTGCATGTGAATCAGTGCTCCTTAATGCCCCTATTCAACTGCAACCTTGACAACTGGATGGGTGATTGTAAATTCACCCCTGGGGTGGCACCTATGTCCCTCATGAACAGGGCCAGTTGGTGCTGATCAAAAAATCACTCTGCTAACAATGACCATTTAACTATGCACAATAAGGCTACTTGTGCTTTTAAGCAGCTATGCTTGTAAATGCCCTAGGCCCATTAGGCTAGTAACCTCCTATGAAGCTATACAGGCCTCCCAACATCTTCCCTCCAACATGCCTTGCTGATATCATCCACTATAAGTTGACCTGCAGTCTTATAAAAGTCAGACTTGTGCTGTGGTGCTTGCGCAAAGTACTGAGTTCTGTAGTCTGTGTACTTACGTAGGAGTTATATTCTAACTGCAGGAGTGTGTGTGTGTGTGTGTGTGTGTGTGTGTGTGTGTGTGTGTGTGTGTGTGTGTGTGTGTGTGTGTGTGTGTATGCTCTTGCTTAACATTACAGACAACCTTTAACATCAGTATGTGGGACACGGTTATTACCATATTCTCCTCAACAGACACTGCTGATGTCATCAGCTATATCTGATTTGTGATATGCACTATTCCAACCAGGACAGGGTCAGAAACTGACCTGAAGACCAGGCAGAAGTCACCTCATCCTATATGACACAGAATACAGTAACAATGCTTTCAGTCTATCCACATACATCATGGCATGGTTTGTAGGCTCTGTGTTTTCTTGTTGAGAAACCCATGTGGTCCCCCCAATTGCTGCATGTGTCTGATGGGGTACATGCAAAAGAGGCCATTATACACTATTAGTGTTGTAATGAGGTTTGAGTACAGTGCTGTCATACAATCCTAAGATCTGAATATGATGGCATGACCTATAATGTGCACAACATATTCTTTCAATGCCAATGTGGACACTTGGTGGTTGAAGTTCAGATTGTTGTATACATGTGTTCCCAGTGCTTGCATCACTGGGTTTCAGCACAGCAGGACTGCTGTCAATGCTGTAGTTAGCATGGAATTCCACTTTTCAGAAGGACAAAATAAAGACACATTCCTCCATTTATATGCAGATCGTGTGGCTTTGTCACCAATCATTTGTATGTGTTAGCCCCTCCTGCAGTATGTTATCATCATTGGTAGACTCAATGATTGCACCCGATATGCAAGAATTAGCAAACTTGGTAGGCCAAAGGCCATATGATTTAGCCTGAACTGTTGAGAAATAGATTCCAACAGTAAAGGGTCAAGCACAGATCCCTGGGGTACACCAATGGTGACAGCTGTATTGGTACAGGCTGATTCTCCAACTTTCACAGTATGTGCTCTGTTTGTGAGCCAATTGGTTACCCATCTAGTGATGAAAGGGTTAAGCCCCAGCTGGGAGAGTTTCTCAATGATATCTGATTGGGGAATTGTGTCAAAACCCTAAGGAAGTTCAAGACAAGCAGTCTTACTTTCATCCAGGCCTATCACATAGAATCAATGGGTTCTGACAACACCACAAATCACCTATGGCATGACTCAGCACATACACCTTCTTGATACTATTGAATACACACTTCAACACACCCTCCACATGGGCTATGTTCTCGTAGAAGGGTGTACATCAACATGCATCCATCTGAGTTGGGGAGACAGCACCTGATGCATGCATGTATAGGCCCTTCCTAACTCTCCCCACCTGTGAGGTAGACCAACATGTCATCATGGACCTTTTCTAAACAGACACTAGTAATATACTGACTGTGTGCAACAGACCTGTGTGAGTTGTTAATGTTATATCATGTCTGTTACATCTGATAGATGTCCTCAAAGAGGTCATCGACAGCATGCATGATGACAGCACTATCATCTTGTTGAACTTGACCAGGCCAAGGCATCTGACACAAATCCACACTGAGGTATTCAATCAACAGCTATATAGGTTCATAGATTCATAGGTAGATACTAGGCCATCTGCCCTAGGGCATTTATAAGCCTAGCCAGAGTGTATTTGCCTTCCACCTCCCTATTAGATTAGCCTACTGTGCCTCTGTAAAGTAGGTCACAGAAGGTACCATTTTAAGATTCGTTTACTGTGCCTCTGTCTAGCAGGGACACAGAAGAGATCCCAGGGGTGAATTTGCGATTTCCCATCCACGCGTCCAGATTTCGCTTGAAGAGGGTCAGCGAGGGACTATGTCTAACATGAATTGGGATTCTATTCCAGAGTGAGGGGAACCTCTGGGAAATGAATCTGTCCCTCCAGCATGTCCTATTTATTTTTGTGCTGAGGTTTAGGTCCCTGGAGCGTGCAGCTCTAAGGGACTTGGATTTTTTGAGGTGGAGCATGTCCATTAATTCTGGGTTTGACATGGCTTTGTATGTCAGACATAGATCGCCTCTGAGTAGGCGGTAAGCAACTGAGTAGAGCTGGAGTTTCTTTAGTCGAGCTGCATAGGACATCTGTTTGTAGCCCATGATCCTCTTGGTGAGGTACTCTTGGGGTCTCTCTAGTTGCTGCAGGTGTCGGGTAAGGTACATCCCAAAAGGGGCACTGTATTCAATTATGGGCCTGATGAGTGACGAGTAGAGGGGCACAATGACCTCTCTTGATCTAGATGCGAATCCTTTCGTGATAAGGTGGGCTATATAAAAGGTCTTTCTAACCACTTTGGCAATGTGATTATCAAAGGAGAGATTACTATCTACGTTGGTCCCCAAGTCTCTAATTACGTCTTCAGTACTTAATGGATTACCACCTATGTGGTAATTTGTGGGCACCTTGTTTTTCCCAAAGGGGATGACTATGCACTTTTTAGCATTTAGCTTGAGGCCGTGGCTCTGGCACCAAGCATCCATCTCTGTGAGACCCTTTTGGAGGATGCTTGTGTCAGCTGGAGATTTGATTATGGCCCCCAGTTTGCAGTCATCTGCAAACTTTGTCAGCCATAATCCCCCTGTGTTAGCCTGAACCTCAGAGAAGTATATACCAAACAAGAGAGGTCCCAGAACTGAGCCCTGTGGGACGCCACTTGTAACTGGTTTGGATTCGGACATGGCACCTGTGATTCTGACCATGTGGGTTCTATCTCTGAGCCAGTTTGCAACCCATCTTGTGATATAGGGGTGGATATTTAAGCTGGTAAGCTTATTTATGATGCCCGAGTGGGGTATTGTGTCAAAGGCTTTTGCGAGGTCCAGGTAGGCTGTGTGGACTACCTTGCCCTCATCTATGGCTTTGGTAACTGTTTCAAAGAAATCAACTAGGTTTATCTGCCCTTAACAAAGCCGAATTGGGTAGGATCCAGTGTCTGGAGGCTCCCAATGAGTTCCATGATAATATGCTCCATAGCTTTACAGACCAGACTAGTCAGGCTTATGGGGCAATAGTTTCTGGGGTCCGTTGTGGCACCACCTTTGTGGAGTGGGACCACTGTAGCTGTACACCATTCTTTGGGTACATATCCTGTAGTAAGGCTAAGTTTGAACAGTGACTTAATGTGAGGGTTCAGTTCTTCTTGGAGCTCGTGTAAGACACAGCCTGGAACACCGTCCGGTCCCATAGATGCTGTGTTTTTTGCTTTGGAGAGGGCAGCTTTCACCTGTGCATCTGTGATGTCAGGGAGGCTATATTCAGTTGGGATAGGCATTTGCTCCTTTAGGGGAGAAGGGGGGGGAGAAGTTTGCGCTGAATCTATCTGCCAGGATGTTGGCTATGTCTGTAGGTTTGGTAGATTTTGTACCGTTATGCAACAATTCAGAGCATATCTGGGAGTTTCCGCCTATGTTCCTGACATAACTAAAGAAGGTCTTGTGATTATCTTTAGTGTCTAGGGCAATCTTTCTTTCGAAACTGGCCTTTGATGATTTTATGAGGGACCGAAGTTTCTTGCTAATACTGATCAGAGATGCCTTCCCTTTTTGGAATTTTGCTCTGTCATGTATTAGCTTCCTCCTTCTGTTGTATAGCTTATTTGTGGCCGAGGTCCACCAGACCGTTCTCCTGTTTTTGGAGGAGTGAGTCTTGGTTTTATTTGGGATAGCACGATCCATGCATTCCTGCAGGTGCTCATAGAATGCATTTGTAAAGGACTCTGTGGATTGGGCTGTATTATCCTCTGGCCCAGGGGCTTTGAAGGATTCCACCTCAGTCTTGAGAAGTACAAAGTTGGCTTTTGAGAAATTCTTTACAGTGATTTCCTTGGCTGGGGGTGGGGACGGGATATGGATGTCCAGAGAAATTTGTTTATGGTCTGATCTTACCAATGAGGGGTTTACCTCTGGTGTGGAACATAGAGTCCCCATGTTGGTAATGACCAGGTCCAATATGTTGTTCCCTCTTGTGGCAGTGGTGACCAGTTGTTCCATAGCATTTGAGTTTATAAATTCAAGGAACCGTTGGGTGAGGGTGTTTGGGCTTGAGTAGTTTTCCCAGTCAATGTTTGGGTAGTTGAAGTCACCCAATAACATAGTATTTGGAGAGACCTTCATATTCTCCAGTGTTCTCAGGAATGCCAAGTGGGGTTCCTGTAAAAGGGAGGGTGTTCTGTAGCAGGCTACAAACCGAAAGGCAGTTTTGCCCACTTTTAGTTGCACATGGATGGTTTCCGATACTTCGTGCAGTGCCACTAACCTGGAGGTGTAGGTATCTTTGATGAATATAGATACTCCCCCTCCTTTTGTGCTTCGGTCCGAAAATCATGGTATGAGTTATAACCTGGTAGTGCTGGGGTGATCTCAGGAGCTTTGAACCAGGTTTCTGTTACTGCACAGACATCGATTTTCTCCATACTGAGGAGAGCCTCGAGTGCGTGCATCTTGAGGTTTAGATTTCTGGCATTGAGTAGCATTACCTTTAGTTTTTTTATCCTTGGGTTGTCTATGGAGGTGGGTTTGTCCTTTGAGCCTTGCCTAAAAGAGGCTCTATGGGGGTGGCAAGAGCCTTGGCCAATATACGAAAGCCTAAAGGTGACAGGTGTAAGCCGTCCCTAGCGAAGCAACATGGCTTGTCGAGCATGTCATCCCAGGCTGACAGACACTGGATCCCCTTTGAATGACACCAATACTTTAGCCAATTGTTGAAACTGATCATTTTGTCTTCATACTGTGGCATCATTCTTCGTAAGGGCAAGATGCTACTCAAGGTCAGGGTCATACCAGCCTGGGCTACATGGTCAGAGAGTTCCTCTATGTCTCTTTTCATGTAGTCCAGGGAGGTACGACTCAGGTCATTCACACCAGCATGGACAATGATGGAGTCATACTTGTACTTGCTTTGGAGTGACCTGAGTGCTTGCGTTATGTGGCGGATCCTGGCACCAGACAGGCAGCTTACAGTGACCTTCTCCTTGTTCAGTCTGGTGAGCGGGACGTCAGTGTGCCGGACAGTAGAGTCCCCTATAACAAGTGTATTTGGTGTGTTTTTTGGCCTTAAGGGCTGTGACTGTGAGGCACACTGATTTTGTGAGATATGTGATTCATGGGTATTATTGAGGGGTGGCTGTTGCTTGGATATCTGCTTAGGAGGTCTTTGCTGTTTAGGCAGATTTTTATTTAGAGCCTCCAAGTATGTTTTTGTGTGTTTATGTGTTGGGTATGCAGATGCAATACGTCTGTGTGAGACTGGATTTGTGGTGTGGGTGGTTACCTTTTCCTCCTGACTGACTGTGCCAGTCTTGGGTTGAGAGAGCTCTGCCTCCAGTTTGGCTGTATAACTGCATCTCTCACATGTATTAGAGTTTGTTGGAAGGAGGAGAGGGTTGTCTGCGTACATAAGGCAATTGTAACATTGCCTCAAAATTCCCATATCACCAAGTGGGTAGACTAGTGGATCACATATGTGGCATCTAACTATGTTAACATGTGTGAAGTGACCTATATCTCAGGTCCAGTAATCAGGTCCATACATCAGGGCTGTTTTCTAGGCCCTTTTCCGTCAATTATTTAAATAGTGGATATCACAGATAACATACACATCCTGTGTCCAATCAGTTGTCTGAAGGACTACAGATTGTGGCCAATCATTGACTCCAACTGTGATAATAATATAATACAGACAGTATCAACACACAACAAAGACTGCTGCCACAGTCATGACAACATTTGCAATGACAAGAAAATATGGGGATTTGTTACATCAGGAAAACAAACACACGACCCAAGTATAATGTGGACATCACACTCTACAACCAGGCCACTAGTTATGTGACCTGTGTCATGGGTAGATGGTAAGTGGAACACCCACATCAGAGGCCATAATACCTTCACAATTCCCAGCCTTCATCACACCAATGGCTGAGTACAATGCACCCTTCTTCATGTACCTCCCTACACATCTTCCACTGATGTGTAACTGAAGTGTACCACCTTTGTCACAGTGAGCTGTCACACAGCTTATTGGCCACACCTAGGTATTCTTTTTGTGGCATAAACATTACTGTCTGGTGGTGCTGGACCCCCATCAAGTTGTTGCATCAGATGCATGTGTGCTACCTGTTCTGGAAATGCACACAGTACATAGAGTCTACTTCAGTTCAGCGAATGATCAGATGATCAAACACTGTTAGTTCGAACACTAAGTGTCGATACAACAAAATAGCGAACAGCCAGAACAGCAAATTTTTTCACAGGGAAAGAAATTGCTGGGCCATCCATCTGGGTTGTGCCGTTTCCTCCACTGTAGTGCGATCTCTGAGTTTGTATATTTAAGTGGGGGGGAATGAAGCCCCCATTTTATTTAGTGCTTAAAGTTTTTTTTTTTTTTTTTTTTGGGGAACAGCGATTTTTTTTTCCCTGGGAAAAAATCGCTGTTCTGGTTATTTGCTGTTTTGTGTATTCAATATTTAGGGGTTGATATAACAATATAACAACTTTCAATCATCTGATCGTTCGTTGTTATAATATAGACCCAGTACATAGATAGTTGTCTGACAACATTAATGGCATGGATAACATTCATGACAGTGTGGATTGTACCATCTATACATATCTCTGATCACTCTAAAACACATAGTGTTATGTCAGAGGCATGGGATTACTGATGGTATAATTCTGAAGTATTAGTTTAAGGGTGTGCACACTTATGCAACCAGCTAATTGTATGTTTTTTATTTTTTATATTTTTCCCCTAACATATTTGTTTGTTTTTCAATTGAATTGTACAGGTTATAGGTCACGTTAAAGGTGGAAAATGTTTTGAAATGATTTATTGTGGTCTCATTTTTTTATATCACAAAAACCTGGCATATTAACAGGGGTGTGTAAACTTTTTATATCCACTGTATATATATGTATATATATATATATATATATATATATATATATATATATATATATATATATATATATATATATATATATATATATATATATATATATATATATATATATATACACACACACACACACACACACACACACACACACACATATATATATATATATATGGGTCCACTTCGGATTGTCGAACAAATGAAGTTATGTACTCACCATAATGTTCCATATTTGTTGTCCATGATCTCGCCTTCATTCTTGCTGGTTGGGTTTCAGAACCGAGCATCAGTTCCGACTCAGCCGCATACTAAAGCTCTAAAGCTCAATAGCTTTCACTGGCTCAAGGCTACAACCTATCCCAAGATGCCTAGCGGCTGTTCCCCAGATCTCGTTTGAGAAACTAATCACTAAGCTATGCTATCCCACAGCGTACCTATAACAGGTGCGCTGCCAAAATTGAAAAAGCAAGAAGGGAATCAGACCATTGATAGCCAATTTTGTAGTTTCCTCTTAATCATCCAGGAAGGGGGAAGAAAGGGTGGGGTGTAAGAATGAAGGCGAGATCATGGACAACAAACATGGAATGTTATGGTGAGTTCATAACTTCTTTATGTTATGTTGTCCTATCTCACCTTCATTCTTGCTGGTTGTAACAGCATCCCCAGCACCTTCTTTCTCTGGTGGCTCAAGGGAATGAGCTCTTCAGGACAGTGGAACCAAAGAATGCCTTGTTCCGGAGGTCACATCTACTTTGCAATGAGTGATAAAGGTATGAGGGTTGACCCATGTAACAGCAGCACAAATTGAATCCAAGGGGAGTCTAGCTTGAAAAGCAGTGGAAGTGGACATAGCTCTAGTTGAATGCCCATTAATGTTCCCTGGCAGCTGTTTATTCTGAGAGTTGTAGACATAAGTGATGGTATCTATTAGCCATTTAGATAAGGTGACTTTTGAAACTGGAGTACTTTTCCTATTTTCTGAGAATGAAACAAACAGTTGGTCAGATTTCCTAAATTCTTTGGTCATATGCAAGTAAAAGCATAGCTGTCTATGTACATCCAGTTGGTGAAGCTTGTATTCTGCCTTGTTGCTATGATTTGGAAAAAATACAGGCAACTCGATAGGCTCATTCAAACTGGCTTCAGAGCAGAATTTTGGCAGAAAGGAAAGATTTGTTCTGAGGGAAACTCTGTCTTTGTGGAAAATCAGATAGGGAGGACGGATAGACAGAGCTTGCAGTTCTGAAACCCTCCTAGTTGAGGTAATGGCTGTTAAGAAAATTGTCTTCCAAGATAAGAACTTCAGTGGACAAGAGGAGACTGGTTCAAATGGGGGAAGAGTTAAGGATGATAATACCAAATTTAGGTCCCACAGAGGTGGTTGTTCTCTTATTGGGGAGGTCTTAAAAAGAATGTGCCCCTGAGAAAGGCCTTCCATAATCTATGGGACATTACATTAGATCCCATGTCTCCCACATGGCAATTAGATATGGCAGCTAGGTGTACTCGTATTGTGACTGCCACTGCACCTTGATTAAAAATTTTTGTTAAAAATTCCAGGATTGCAGATATAGGGGCTGTAATGGGATGTATATAGTTATTGTCAGCCCAACAAGAAAACCTCTTCCACTTGCTTGCATAAAGTTTCTTAGTTGTATCCTTGTGTGATGACACCAAAATGTGCCGTACTGCCAGGGATAGTTCTGGAAGCCTGGCTAAGACTGGAAGTGGAGTAACCAAGCTGTCAGCTTAAGGCTTTGAAGAGAGGGGTGAAGCATTCCTGATTGATTAGTCAGAAGATCCGGCACTGGGTCCAGAATACAAGGCTCCTCCTATAGATGGGGCCAAAGAAAGGGGAAACATATCTGACGAGGCCAGTACGGAGCAATGAGAATTATCCTGAGACTCAATTACCTGGCTTTCTGGAAAATCTTGGGGATTAATGGAAATGGGGGAAAGGCATATATAAGTCCCAGAGGCCAATCGTGAGTAAGTGCATCCCTTGGTGACTCCCCGGGAGGGGGAATTAGGGCAAAGTAGCTGCTGCATTTGGAGTTGATGGGCATGGCAAAAAGAACGCAGCAAGGCTGGCCCCCAATTGTGAAAAATTTGGTTCGCAATTTCCTGATTTAGGGACCACTCGTGAGGCATAAGAATTGCTCTGCTCAATCTGTCTACTATCACGTTTGATTTCCCCGGGATGTGTGTTACAGTCAGAAAACATTGAGATGAAATTGACCTTTGCCATACTCTTTGAGCCTCTCGACATAGGGGGTAGGATCTGGTTCCCCCTTGTTTGCTGATGTACCACACCATGGACATACTGTCTGTTTGTATTACAATAGTACCTATTGGAAGAGAACTTTGGAATGCTTGCAATGCCAGAAGCACTGCTCTCATCTCTAGGACACTGATGTGCAAGTGGTACTTGTGTTCTTGCCAAATCCCTTGGACAGTCTGTCCCAGATAATGCTCCCCCCCAATCTGGGAAGCATGTGTTGTCACTGTAGCTACAGATTGGGGGAGAACAAATGGTCTGCCTATTGTTACCTGAGTAGACTGAAGCCACCACTGTAGGCCCCTCTTGCAGGCATTCATAATGAGAATCTTGTGTGACATGGGAACTCCTGCATGGACCACTGAGCGAAAAGTAGCTACTGTAATATTCTCATGTGTAGACGTGCCAGTGGAACCAGCGTTATTGCAGCTGCCATTGAACCCAGAACCTTGAGAACAAATTTTGCTTGCACTTTCTTCTTCTTGAGCAATATTGACACTTGATGGAGTAGCGTTTGAACTCTTTCATGAGGCAGTTTTGCCACCATGTCTTTTGTGGTTAAGTCTGCCCCTATAAAGGTAATATGCTGTGATGGCAACAAGACAGATTTTTCTAAATTTATAGCAATGCCCAGTTCTGAGCAGAGATGAATGGTGGTGTATCTTGTCCTGGTTAGTAGATGTTCTGTGGTAGCGGCCAGGAGCCAGTCATCTAAGTATGGAAACACCCGGAATACTTGAAGCCTCAGGTGAGCTGTAACTATTGCCATGCATTTGGTAAACACTCTGGGGGCTGTAGTGAGACCATATGGCAGAGCTCTGAATTGGTAATGACTGGCTCCCAGCCGGAAGCATAAATATCTCATGGATAGCCTGCCCAACTTGATATGGTAGTACGCATCCTGAATATCTATATAGCACATCCAATTGTCTTGTCCCAAAAAAGGGAGCATAGACTGCAGTGTTACCATCTAGAACTTCATTTTCTTTAAAGACTTGTTCAGTCTGCTGAGATCCAAAATTGGTCTCCAGTCCCCTGTCTTTTCTGGAACTAAAAAGAACCTTGAGTAAATTCTGGATCCGATCTGGTCTGCGAGGATTTCTTGGATGACTAGTTTTTCTAGCAACCTGTGAATTTCTAGGGCTGCCTGATCCCTTTAACCGAGTGGTATGTCTGGGATAGACTTTGATGGAAGGGGTGGACAAAAGAAAGGAATGTAGTATCCCCTGGATATGATGGACTGTACCCACTTGTCTTGAGTCAAGTCTAGCCAGGCTTTTGGGTACAGTGATAATCTTCCCCCGACTGCCTCCAGAGGTGGACAGATGGGCCTCCATTCAGGAGCACTGGAAGGGTCAACCTGAGAATGTATCTCTGTCACCCTGGTTCTGCAGACCCCCTCTGCCGCAAGGACGGCATCTTCCATTGTTATTTCTCCCACTGCTCCTAGGGGAAATTCACCATGAGTGTCTGGTGAGGCTCCTTTGGACTTCCGGAACCACATTTTCTCACCTTTCTGACCTTTGGGATAAGGCCTAGTAGGGGCAGAAAAATGTACTCCCATGGCAGACAGAGTCTTGCCATCCTGCTCGCTCCTGGTGAGAGTCTCTTTCACTTTTGGCCCAAACAAGGAAGAGCCTTCAAACGAGGCATCAATAAAGGAAGACTTAAAGGGTTCAGCAAACTCACAAAGATAAATCCAGGAATGCCTCCTCAGAGCTATTCCTGTGCCTGCTGCCCTGTTCGCTCCATCGGCCACATTAGAAATGTGGTGCATGGAGGAGTTAATACTAGAGGTTAAGGTTGCAAGCTGAGAGTTTATTTTGTCAGATACTCCCTGAGCTGTAGCACCTTGTATGGTATCTCCTAGTTCCTTGAGGAGACCCCTCTGAAAATGAGTAAAATGGGATAAGTAATTCAGCAACCGAAGGGTAAAGGCCACTGAAGAGAACATACACTTCCCGTATCTGTCCATCGTTCGAGACTCCTTATTTGGTGGATAAACAGATGCAGAAGTTTCAGCTAATACCTTCTTGGTGGCCACCACCACCACCATAGCATCTACTGGGACATCTTTGATCAAAAACTGTCTGTCTTCCGGGGCTGTAATAAATTTGTTGGGCCTCCTCTGAACAGGCTCCACCAACTCTGGAGAGCTCCATGTCTTCCAAATGACTATATGCAGGAGCTGGTCAAAAGGCAGAGACACCCAAGAGGTGGAGGGTCGAGAACCAAATGCCTCCAGGTATACTGACTCATCTTCAGAAGGGGAAAGGGTTTTCCAGCCACCTCTCTGTTTCAGGATCTCTAGGATGTCTGAAAAGGAGACATCTTCAGAGTGAGATCATGGGGACCCTTCTGAATCCTCTAAGTCGGTATGCAATGTGACAGACTCAGGGGAATCTATGTGTTTCCTCTTACATGTTCTCTTCCAAGGGACCTCCATGGGGGGATGTTCCAGGGAATTTTCAAAAGAGAGGGTTTAGCCCATTGGGGCATCCAGGGGCATTGGTTCTCTACACTGGGGCTGGAGGGGAAGTGCAGCTGGAGCCAAGGGTGGAGCAGTTTCAGAGGAAAGCAGGCTCCTCATCACCTTGAAGGCACCACGATCCTGAGCCGAGAGAGCCTCCCGCTCCAAGGAACCGGGAGATCTCCCCCATGCCAAGGAGGATGGCTCCGAGGCCGATGTGAGAGCCAAAATCACCTGCGCCGAATCCCCGAGTGGGAATGTCGGATCCAACAAGGGTATGGTTCAGCTCTCACCCCTGGAACCGATGATGGTGGCTTGGCCCCCAGACCTCTCCATGAACGACAACATGGAAGTGGTCGGAGCAGCGATAAGCACCACAACTCCAGGAAGGGATTTCGGGTCTGAAGGTTCCACCACTAGGACTTCCAGGTACTTTGGCTCCTAATTTGATTGAGTTGGAGGAGGAACCAAAGGTATAGAGGCTATTGGGATTGGCTCCATGACCGTCTGGGCTAGGCTGGAGAGAATTTTTGCCAAGGCTGGTGTACAAAGCAACCTTCTAACCACCTGCTCCACATCACCATCCAAAAGGCTCCTGGATGACTGAGAGGAATGGGAAGACTTGTGGCTACCTGACACCGATTGTAGTAAAGGAGACTGCAGCATCAAACAAATCAGATCCAGGGATGGTGACTGGCTCCTTTTTCGACTGCTCGATGGTTCCGAAACTACCAGTGGAACTGATATAGCTTCTTCCTTTTTGGAACCGATGGATTTCAGCTCCAAAGAACTCAATTTCTCAAGTCTCTTTGACGGCTCAGAGGCTGGAGCCAAAGAAGTTTTGGGTGATTTGTCCGAAGGTTTGGAGACCTGAGACCCTTCAACAGCTGAGTCAAAAGGCCCCTTTAACAAACCCCTTAGAATAAGATTATTTTTCCTGCTCCTGCAGGACCCTTGAGCTAAACCCATGGCAAATAGAGCAGGATTCCTGCAGGTGGACGACGCCTAAGCAGTAGACACAACTAGTGTGACCATCAGTAAGTGACATTTTTTGTATACATGAGTCACATTTCTTGAAAGCAGACTGCTTGGTCTCCTTAGACATCCTGACTCTGACAGTTTAAATACAATCAGTAGAGAAATGTACAAGTCAGTTAAATCTCACTCAAGTAACAAGAACTATACTATCCTACACAAACAGTGACTAACAGTGTAAGGATACAATTAGCAGTGAAAGACACCATGTCAGTTAAATCTCACTGAAAGGCAAAGAACTACACTAGCCTAATCAAAGTACAAACAACAAACTGTTTCTTTTTTATTTTATTTATTTATTTGTTTTAGAAAAAATAGGAAGATGGAAGAAAGTTAGAGGAAGGTCTCTAACGTAAACGACGCACTCCTCTAACCTGAGGAGACGCTTCTAACTTAAACGGTGAAGAAAGAAAAAAGGGGGGAGCCCTCTAACTAAAATGGGCTAGGAAAAGGAAGAAGGGAATCCTCTAACTTAAATGGATTCCTCAGAAGAGCAGCGCAAAATAGAGGCCTAGAAAAACGACAGCCAACTTAAAGTCAACAAACAAGAAAGGAAGGACTTTTCCTCAGAAAACAAGGGACACACTAGATATAGAGATAGAAAAAAGATATTCTACTACTATTTTTTAAGCAATAATGTTGTAAATATACAAAGAAAAAAATCCACTTAGGCTGAGCCAGCGAAGAGCAATCCTGAAGCTCCAAGCGGCAAATGAAATCTGGGGAACAGGCGCTAGGCATCTTGGGATAGGTTGTAGCCTCGAGCCAGTGAAAGCTCTCGAGCTTTAGTATGCGACTAAGTCCCAACCAGCAAGAATGAAGGTGAGATAGGACAACATAACATCACACTTTCTCGACAACCAGAAGATCAAACCCATTTAAGTAAAAGTGCACTAAATCGAAAGTGCAGTTTCGCAAAAGCTGGTTCTCCGAAGCACATTACAGTGGGGAAAAGCAAATATATCCTTTTCCCCACTGTAGTGTGATCTCAGAGTTAGTATATTTAAGTAGGGGGGTGTGGGGCTATAGCCCCCAACATGGGTGGTACAGGGGGTCTTGCCCCCCTGCAAAATAATTTTTAAAGTAGTTTTTTTTGTTTTTTCCAGTTCAGAGAACCGTTTTTTGCGAAAGTGCACTTTCAATGTAGTGCACTTTGTCTTTAATGAGTCTTGATGTTTCTTGTTCGAGATTGTGAAATTTCGATCAAGAAACATAGACCCATATGTGTATATATATATATATATATATATATATATATATATATATACACACACACACACACACACACACACACACACACACACACACACACACACACACACACACAACACACACACACACACACACACACACACACAGATACATATACACACACAAACTTTACAGTCAGTTTTTGTCATTCTTTTCTATGCTACTGAATTTAAAAAGTATAACTATATTTTCCACCCATCTTCTCTGGTCATTCCACCCATCTTCTCTGGTCAGCCTATACTTTTGAGCTCACCTCTCCCTTTATCGAGTTGTAGGTCCATCACTCAACAGCAAAAAAAAAAGAGCACAGACCAAATGAACCACTGACAAATAACACTGCAGACATAGCAAACCTCCTGACTGGACAACTGGGAAGTGAGCGCTATCATGCATTCTACTAGATGGTGCAGGTCCAACAGCGCTCCCCTCTTAGAGTTGAATGGATGCATTTGATGACTTCAGGTCACTGAGTTACAAGTTTGATGAAGTCTGACTAAACAAACTGCACAATTCCCTGTACACACACACACACACACACACACACACACACACACACACACACACACACACACACACACACACACACTACAGGGAATAGGGCTAAAGTGAGTCTAAGAGGTATAAATGGTTCAGGCATGTTGGTTAGAAGCTAGATTAGTGAAGGTGGCTGCAAGCACATCTTTTTCTGTGGAAAATGACTGACAGAGTGTCTCAGCAGCCACCAATGGAGCTGCTCCCCTTTGCTTTTATAAGAAGGGAAAAAAAAGTCCAAATACAGTAGGATGCAATCTCTTATATGGATCAAGGGACTCTAATAAATGGACCTCCTAGGTTCTCAGATCCTAGATCTCACCAACAGACAGGCATGTCTAACGCCAAATACTGCCTAGTCCTGCATAGCTGGCTTACAGATGACGAGGCTCTTTCTACATTATAAAGACAGTGCAATAGGGCAGCAATGAATGACACATTCAGCTACAAAGAAGCCAGCTCTTTAGGCAATGTGTAGCTTTCTTACAGTTTTATGTTCTGTCACATACTGCACGATGAAGCAGCAACATCAAAGAAGCTGCAGCAGTTTGCACTAGCACCCCATCTGATGATTCAAGCAGCAAAGTGCAAAAAGCCTTTATCAGAAATTCATTTTTACTCTTCATGCAGCATCTTAGAGGGGTATGTTCCAGTCCTAGCAGCAGTAAGCTACACTGAAGCATCTTTACATGCAAAAATATTTCCAAAAATGGCCTGTGAATGGAACAGCAAAGTGAAGTGCAAAGAAAGGTATGCAACTGCAAAAGCATACATTACATGTAGTAGCCACAGTCCCAGTGCTTCTTAGTGACTCAGTTCCCCCTGCTTTATACCAATAAACTCTTAGATTTTACTTGGCATTTCCTGATGATAATTAGGTAAAGGCTGTGTATGCAACCATTACTGCCCAGTTTCATTGTATATGGTTGACACTTTACTACACAGTTGTGCCTGTTTGGAGCCTCACATCCAGTTTAACACACCCACCCAATTAACTTAGTCAACCCCAGTGGAAGTAAAAACTCTTCACTTTGCTCAACCATTGTAGACATCTTTGCTATGTTCATAAAACAGGCAAGGGTGTGGAGTAATGAACATAACTTTGAGGGTCTCTGAGATGTTCAGCAAGATTTCCCCCTTAGTTTGTATAACACAGGTCCTCATCCTCTATTTTCTGTATGTCTTTAGCTTGGGTTGTGTTTGTTGTGATTGGCTTAGGCAAAAGAATAGTTTAGAATAACTGATTAACTGTCTGTAGTTTTAGTCCATGGGATGGGATTACACAGGCTAGTAGAAAGAATGAAACAGAAGAGACACTTTAAAGTGAATTTTGCTCTCTCTCTGAGTTAGTGCAATCTTTATTAGTATGTATATATATATATATATATATATATATATATATATATATATATATATATATATATAAGGGTATAAGGGGTACACAGGTGAGGATCTTGTTTTTTTTTCAGTAGTTTATACTGTTTCTTTTTTTTTCAGATACTAGCACTTACTCTCTTGAGCTAACAGTGCTGTGCATTTTACACATAGTTTAGACTCCAGGCATCACAGGCAAAGTTTTCTGCAAAAGAGAAATACATAATTTCTTTTGAAGCATGACAAAATACGCATTAGAAAGCATGCAATTTGTTTTCTATAGCACATCACTGGTATAGTATAATTCACGTGTCATTACACTGAAATCATATTAAAAGCAATATACTCATTAGATCCTGCAAATTCAAGGCTCACTGTGTTGTGCTGTGTTTGGACTTTAAGGTAGTCATCTGTCAATAGGCCCAAGAAAAAAGAAGTTTTGTTCTTACCATAATGTTCCATCTGTGTTGTCGATCTTCATTCATTCTTGACTGATGGGTTCATTTCCGAACCGACTTGGCCATTATACAAAGTTCGGGCAAGCCAAAAACTTTCGAGCTAAGACTCTACCCATACTGCCTCTCTTCTCATTACCTCAGATTGAGTTTGCCTACCAATAAAAAAATACGGAAGCTCTGTCTGAGCAACAACCCTATAACAACCCCAGGAGTAGTTCCAAATCTCCAGCAGTCTCTAGGAGGGGGCAGGTGGGTGAGATGTCAAGAATGAATGGAAATCGACAACACAGATGGAAATTATGGTAAGAACATAACTTCTTTATCTGAATTTGTCAATCTTCATTCATTCTTGACTGATGGGACAGAGTCCCCAGCTACTTTAGATCCTGGCAGCCCTATGGAAGGATATTTCTAAGCACCATAGAGCCAAAGGATGCTCTTCCCCTGGAGAACATGTCCAATTTGTAATGAGTGATAAAGGTATGAGGAGTAGCCCAAGTTGCACCTGCTCATATGTCTTCCATAGAAGCTCTGGAATGGAAGACCACTGAAGAGGAAACAGATCTTGTAGAATGAGCTTTAACTTTTGTTGGTATTTTGAGTTTATTCTGGTTGTATATAAAGGTAATGTAGTCTCTTAACCATTTTGATAAGGTGACCTTTGAAACCAGTTTTCCCAATCTTGTACCTGAAAAGGATAGAAATAGTTGGTCTGATTTTCTAAAGGCTTTTGTTCTGTATAAGTAAAAGTGTAACTGTCTGTGAACACCCAACATATGCAAGCAGTACTCTCCTTTGTTTGAAAAATTTGGGAAGAAAACTGGTAAGTCTATGGTCTGTTTGATATTGGACTCTAATACCACTTTAGAAAGGAAGGAGGGATTGGTTCTGAGTGATACCCTTTCTTTGTGGATGATGATAAAGGGATGAGTCACACACAAGGCCTGTAACTCTGAAATTCTCCTAGCAGACATAATAGCTTCCAGGAAGAGGGTCTTCCAAGATAAAAACTTGAGGTCATAAGTGGCTGCTGGCTCAAAAGGTTGATGAACTAGGCATTGTAAAACTAAGGTCAAATCCCAAGGTGATATCGGATGTTTGAAAGGTGGCTTCAAATGCTGAGCTCCTCTAAGAAAAATTTTGCAAAGACAGTGAGACATCAACGAATGATCAGCAAAATCATTATGAGAAATGGAAATGGCAGCTAGATGAACTCTAATGGTAGAAGTTGAGGCTCTCAATTGAAACAAGAAGGCTAAGTATTCCAGGACCTTATCAACTGGTGCCAAGAAAGGATCAAAGCCATTTGTATCCGACCAAATACAGAATCTCTTCCATTTGCTTAGGTGAATTTTTCTGGTGGATGGTTTATGAGAATCCAGAAGTATCTTTTGTACTGGGGAGGACAAGTTGTTTAGCCTGGCAGTTACCAGAACTGGAGAAACCAAGCAGTCAGCTTGACATGTTGAAGACTGGGATGCACCAAGCCCTGAGGGTGAGATAGCAGGTCCGGATTCAGATCCAGAGTCCACAGGCAGTGAACCAGGTGAGGCAAGAGAAAGGGAAACCAGACTTGATAGGGCCAATAAGGTGCAATAAGTATCACTTTGCTTGTCAACCATTGGACTTTCCTTAGAAATTGGGGATTTAGAGGAATTGGGGGAGAGGCATACAGAAGTCCCAGGGGCCAATCTTGAAGAAGTGCATCTCTTGGGGACTCCCCGTGAAGAGGGACTAGGGCAAAGTAGCTGCTGCATTTGTGGTTTATGGGAGAGGCGAACAGGTCGCAGCAAGGCTGATCACATCGCTGAAAATTTTTCATCACTACGTTGGGATTGAGAGACCATTCGTGAGATAGAAGGATATGGGTCTATATTATAACATCGAATTCTACAAAGATCAAATGTTATAATATCGACCCCATAATGTCGAACTCTGAAAACAGCGAAGGTGCAGGACACCAAATTCTTTCCCAGGGGAAAGAATTCGGTGGGCCGTTGTTGTGGCTTCTCTGTTTTCAGCGTTCGATATGTTGGAACGTTATGGGTCGGGTTCAGGTAAGTGTGCGATTGTGTGTAGGTTAGGGTTAGGGGGTGGGTTAGGTGAGTTAGGGTTAGGGAGCGGGTCAGGTAAGTGTGCGGTTGTGTGGATGTTAGGGTAGGGCACAGGTCAGGTAAGTGTGCAATTGTGTGTAGGTTAGGGTTAGGGGGCGGGTTAGGTGAGTTAGGGTTAGGGTGCATGTGAGGTGAGTGTGCGATAGTGACGGACCTTAGGGTTAGGGTTGGGTTAAGGTAAGTGGATAGCTAGTAGTGTATGTAAAGCTTAGTTTAGGTTTAGGTGTAGGATTTTAAGTGTATGTGTGTGGATTTCTGTTTTTTGTGTGTGTTTGTGTTGTGTGTATGTTTCTCAGAATAGCGAATTTTTTCCCTGGGAAAAAATTCGCTGTTTTCAGATTTCGGTGTTTAGGGTTCGATATTATAACATTTGATCTTTGTGGAATTCGATGTTATAATATAGACCCGAAGGATACACCTGCTTAGTTTGTCTGCAATCACACTGGAGTTCCCAGGATATGCATTCCTATTAGAAAATGGTTGGAGGTGATTGGTGATTGCCAAACTCTTAGGACTTCCCGACATAGTGGGTAGGATCTGGTTCCCCCTTGTTTGTTGATGTACCAAACTAATGACATGTTGTCTGGCTGGATAGCAATTGTTCCTGATGGAAGGGCAGATTGAAATGCTTGCAATGCTAAAAGCACTGCCCTCAGTTCTAGGACACTGATATGCAGATTCTCCTCTTGTCAGGACCAAGTACCTTGGACAGTCTTCCCCTGAAAATGCCCCCCCCCCCACCCTATCAGGGAAGTGTCTGTGGTCACTACAACCTTGGGCTGAGAGGGGGGAGAAGGGACGACTCTATAAATCTTCTTCTGGCATCATCCATTCATTGACTGATTCTTCTGGAGAATCTAGGTACTTCCTCTTGCAAGATCTCTTACAGGGTGGATCCTCAAGAGGAAGATCTGAGAAGGACTCCAAAGAGGGGAGTCCCTGAACTAGAGTATCTTGCTGCTCTTGTGCCCACTGTAGTGATGTAGCAGACTGTTGTAGCTGTGAACCAGAGGGAACAAAAATATGGCACTCGGATAGGGATGGAACCAACTGGGAGCCTGCTGAGGCCAAAGCTCTTTCTATAATCTGGAAGGTAGTCCCAAATCAAGAGGGATGGCAGCCTGGAACTGAGAAAGACAACCTCGGAACCGGGGTCACACCCTGCTCCAATGAGCCGCCTCCCAGAGTAGGAGCTGAAAGAGGAATTGAAACTACCAAGGTACTGAGAGCCACAGATGGCACCATAGAAAAAATCCGAGCTGATCCAAGGATCTTGGAACCGGCAGCCAAATCTCAGTCCCGCGGGTGAGATGGTTCAGAAGGAGCCAGATACCACAGAGTAGACTCCAGCACCGAGATGAGATCCACCATCAGTACCGAGGCAGTTGGCATCAGGAGCGTCAAAGCAATGGGCTCCAAAACCTGAGGAGAGGTTGAAGGAGAAATATATGTAGGAGTCCTGGGAGAGTAAGCCTCGGCTCTGGGAGGGAGGGAGGGAGGTCTGAGAGGGTGCAGGAAGGCCTCTGGCTGCCAAGTGCTGATCCACTAATCTGACTACATCCATTTCTGATAGACTCCTGGAGGAACAGATCGACATTCCTGAGGGAGAGTCAGGTCTTTCCACAAAGGGACTCAGTTGCTGACCCAAAAAGGGATCTATTGAAGGGGAATATCTAGTCTGGGAAGTACTTATAACATCAATCTTCAGCACCATGGTCTGCTAAATACAGGGAGAAGATGGAACCAAATGAGTAGACATGGCAATTATCAGTGTCGGAGAGGTTGTCAGCGCTGAAGCCATGGTCAGTACCAAAGTGGTTTGGGTATTATCAATAGTAGACAGCACCATTACTGATTTTGTTGTCTTCAGTGCCAGAGAAGAAGACTATGACATTTTTGGAACTTTTGCCTTCGGTTCCAAAGAAACTGTCGGAACCTGGGATTTTTGAGATTTGGAGTCATGTACCTTAGGGGAAGACAGTACCGAATAGCTCCATTTCTTTGTCTCAGACTTTGGAGATTTTGAAGTTTCTGCCTCAGAAAGAGCTTCACTAAAGGGACACTTTAATAAGCTTTTAAGTATTAATTTGTTTTGTCTCTCTTCAAGAGTTCGAGCTCTAAAGCCCTTACAGATATCACAAGGAGGGTGAACTTCCAGGTGAGGGACAACCAGAAAACAGATGCAAGAAAGACACCTATCCAAATTGGGCATCTTTCTGCCACAATCCTTACACTGTTTAAACCTGGAGCTTCTCTGCCATGTCATCCAGTTAAAGCACAAGGATGCTCACACTCGCCCATAGCGATAGGGGGAGAAGAAAAACAGTTATGGATAGTAAAAGTCTTTTTTTTTTTTAGATATACCAACTATGATATATGTAGAATACCCACATGGGTAAAGGAAGGAAGGAAGCAGGAGAAAGATATCAACTTTGGTATTAAAGAGTTTCCAATGGTAAGAGGGAAGAAGAGGCCTAATACCAGCAATGGTAAAGGAGAAATACCGTGAGGTAAAAACGGGTATAGAAAACTTCAAATGAAGTATTAAAGATATTAAGGAATTTTGAAGTATAATAATAGAAAAATCAGAAAAATTTTGAGCACTTAGACATGTAGAATTTTCTACATGACAAATGAGATCTGAGGTAATGGGAAGAGAGGCAGTATGGGTAGAGTCTTAGCTCGAGGGTTTTTGGCTGGCCCAAGCTTTTTATAATGGCTGAGTCGGTTCCGAGGGTTCAGAACTGAAACCATCAGTCAAGAATGAATGAAGATTGCAGTAATTTTAGGATCTGATGTTGTCAAAGAGATATCTCTGTATATTTGTTTTCCAGTCATAATTTTACAGCAGTGTCTTCCTTCCACCTAAAATTGTGTGAAAATAGGCTCATTAAGCCACTGTATGACTTTTAGAATGTAGTGCTTGCGCTTTATGACTATTAGAACTGGAAATGTATTTTTATTATTTTTCTTAGTTTTGTTTATAAGTTAAACCAGTACCCTACCTTATTCTACCCCTCCATTTTTGAACTAGCTGTGATGGGGGTTTAAGGAAGCCATCAGCCTCCCTTACCAACAGAATAAACAGAAAATGTAGTCTGTAAATTCTAATTCTGCTTGCTTTGGCATTTAAACAAAAACTTAAAATAAGGGTGGGCAGGTGCATTAAAATAACACCCTTCACTTTGTTTTATAATAATAATAATAATTTTAAAAGAATTACTAAATACTGTTTATTAACAATGTGCTTAAGGTGGGCATGACTAATTTGACATACCTGTTGTCCTCCTTTGACTTATTTTACAGTGATTGCTCTGGGCATAGCTATAGTAAAACTTTGCCATTCTCCCTCAATAGAACAGATGGCTAAGGACAGTTGGAAATACCCAGTCTTGCCACATGCCAGCCTGTGTATCTTTGTGCATGAACACTGATTCAGATGATTATGACAGTGCTACAGAGAGTACTTTGACACTTCCGGAAACTGAGCTAAGCATTTCCATTTAGAAATCATGTGTCTGCATTTAGAATAAATCTAAGCCCTCACATCCCTTGCTCTCCTGTGCTAAAAAGCAATCTCAGAACTGCAGCACATCCTCAGCACATCACTGCTGAAACTCCCCAGAAGGTCTATGTCATTTAGTTCTTAAAGATGAGAACCTTTAAAACTGAAAATATCTCATAATTTATTTTGCCTATGATCCTTGATTCTGGCTACATGTGCTATTTTAAATAATTTCTGCCTGATGTACACTTGTAAATAACTAAGTGAGATAGCTGACAATCTTACCTGTCTCAACAAACTTGATTGTATCCTCATCTGGCTATACATTACAAACCTTAACTCAAAAATATTATTGCTGTAGTAACATCTTATATTGGACTAATCAGTGTCTGAATAAAACCTACCTCTACTGATTTGCTTAGTTACATTTTTATCACTCCCAGCAACATACACATGCACATGTATGGAAGTATAAAAAAGGTAATAGAGAGAGAAAGAGAGGGAGTTTACATTTTCCAAAACACAACATACTATACAGAAAGTATAAGTTCTGAAGCAGAAGATGTTACAAAATATACCCTTTTTTGCACATCTGATCTGGTATGTAATCATTCATGTACCTCACAAGTATAATGGCCCCTTAAGTTTAAGCCTACATTCATAACGTCCCATTTATCTCCAAAATGTTGACATTTATTAATGTCTTCTCCCCCAGTTGCTCCCTGTCTGGTGCTTATCACGGTGGAATAACATTAGCCTTCTATGACATAATGTATTTGAAACCGCCTATTTTATGATCTAATGAAAGTCTCCATTCACTGCCCACTCTAAATAATCTATTTCTTAGTCTATTTTCTCCAAGTTCTGCATTGTTGGGATGTGCTAGAAGTGTTAACTATATTGAGTTCTGTATACTTTTTCACTGCTGTAGGGGAAACACTATTTTTCTTTTCAAATCTGTCTTTAGACATAATATAAATCAAGTTATCAGCTGCCAGTCTGGAGTGTGCGTGCGTGTCTATCTGTCTGTCTGTATAAGCATACTCATGCATGTGTTTATTCTGATGTTGTGGTTTATTTGTGAGTTATGATGGGGCTGTTGGCCCTTAGTTGGTTAGGAGCTCTTTAAACATATATAATCCCTCTCACTTAGTTTAGCCTCAGAGCAAGAGAAAGTGTATCTTAAATATATGATTTCACTGCTAATAGCACTTGTTACCTCTAATAACACTGTTAGCTGTGATATTTAGTATTCAGAAATATTCAACGACTGCTTTCTGCAACATATTCTCTGTTCTCTAGCTATTCAAGTACACTGTATTATTTTATTACCTAGGAGTACTTCACTCTTTAAAACATTTTTGTTAGTGCATAATTGAACTAAAATCATCCTTTATTACATTCTAGGTAAGAAACATTATTTTACATTTGGAATTTAAAGTGACTCAGTTCAAAAGCCCATAAGGCAAACCTCCACTCAATCTACTATACTAGTCACAGGTGATTCCATAATGAGTCTCACAGATGTACCACTCATCAGGCAGTTGCTTTTCAGTGCCAAGATTCTCTACATTATGCCAGCACTCAAGTCTTTTGCACCACAAATACACATATGTAATAGTCATAACAGACATGTTTGTGAATGACTTGAGATGTAACTCCCTGGACTGTATGAAGACAGACATGATGGAGCACACAAAAATGTGTCTGAGGCTGGTATGCACCTAGCCTTGAGCAGACTTCTACCATCACTAAGAATGATGCCACAATACGAGCAAAAGAGTATTTTCAACAAATGTCTTAGCTTCTAGTGTCATTCAAAGGAGGTACAGTATATATCAGCCTGGAAGGAGATGGTAGACAGTCCTAACTGCTTTGCCAGGGATGGCTTTCATGCCTCTCTCAAAGTCATTTGTATACTGGTTGAATCCTTGTCCACATCTCAGTGCCTTTTTTATGGAATGTCAGACTTCTAAATTGTACAACATAACAAAACAGAATCTGGATAGCATTAAGATATTGTTGCTCAAGGCTAGGAGCCCTAACAAAACACTCCACTCCCTACTAGCATTCCTTACCCTGGAAAAAACATTGATCTATGCATCATCACAAATGTCTGTGTTAAGACCAATTAAAACACTTCATCAGTGTAGGGTTTCTATGCCTATCACATGCTCAAGCCTATAGCTTTAAGTTAGGGTACTAAAGGTGGTTCTGTCTCCATATTTAAAAAAAATCATCTTCAAACTCGTTCATAGGTTCAAAAGTTCATAGGTAAGTACAAGGCTTGCTGGCCTTGCAAGCTATTTTAAGTCTAGCCAGCTTCTGTCTTGGTGCTTGAATTAATGTATCCCATTTGGTATTAGACTGGACTTACTCATTCCATGGTTGATGATTATATATTTCCCCTAGTGAGAAAAACTGGAATCATACCATAGATACTTTGAGGGGACCCATGCATGGGAGAAAACATTTAGGAGCTTTCTCTAACCATTAGTAGTTTAGGGGGAAGTCCTGGTGTACATTTTCTGTTTCTCAAACATAGATGCAATTTATGCTTGAATATGGACAACAATGAACTTTGTTTTACATGGATGGGGAGTCTGATAAATTGCAGCAGTATCCTCTGCAGATACACCTGTTTCTCGAAACCATTCTGCTGATGTTGCAGAAGAGGTTTAAATCCCTAGACTGAGTATTTCTGATGCCATTTGACTTACTGATGTGCAGTAAATCCATCTGTATTGGGTCAGAGGATGCCTTTTATTCCAGACATAGGTCACCTCTTAGAAGTCTATAGGATACCAAGTATAGTGACAAGGCTTTGAGTCAATCCATGTAGGACATATTGTTTAGGTCTTGTATCCTTTTAGTAAGGTATTTCTGCAGAAAATCCAGTTGTTACATTTGTCTGGACAAATACTTGTCAAATTGGGCATTATACTCAATGACTGGCCTAATGAGAGCTGGGTAAAGTGGGACAATGACATCCCTAGATCTAGGCACAATCCATTTGTTAATAAGCTGTGCAATACAGAAGGACTTTCTTATGACAAAGGACACTTGTAGGTCAAAAGTTAGGTCACTGTCCACATAATTTCCCAAAATCTGAACAACTGGGTCAACTCTTAGGGGCTTATTGTCAATGTGGTAATTCCCTAGGGTAGATGACTTTCCAAAGGACATAATGCATTTTTTTTGCATTTAGTATCAATCCATGATTTTGTCACCAGATATTTATTTTGACAAACTTCCCTGAAAAATGGCTAAGGTATTTGGGGATTCAATTACTGTTCTTAGCTTACAGTCATCTGCAAACTTAGTCATCCAGAGCCCTTTGATATTGGCTTTTACTTCAGATAAGTAGATGCCAAACAGGAGAGGTCCCAATACAGAACCCTGGGAGAATCCACTGGTGTGGAGGTTAACTTCTTCTACTTTGATTTCAGCCATCTAGTCCATTAGATAGGATAATGATCTGGAACTCCTCTATGTCCACCTTACTATTATAGGTTCATAGGTTCATAGGTTCATACTAGGCTATCTGCCCGAGGGCATTTATAAGCCTAGCCCATAGTTTTGTGGCTTACGCCACCCCTTTTGTATGGGGAACTATACCGATTATTTTGCTGTGCCTCTGTCTAGCAGTGACACTGAGGTAATCCCTGGAATATATCTGCGATCTCCCATCCATTGGTCAAGATTTCTCTTGAACAAGGCCAGCGAGGTGCTCTGCCTCACATATACCATACCATATATGTGGATTTTGTTCCACAGCATAGGGAGTCTTTGGGTGATGAATCTATCCCTCCAGCACGTCCTATTAATAGCCGTGTCGAGGTTTAAGTCTCCCGCCCTTGTGGCTCTGATGGATCTAGATTTTTTGAGGTGAAGCATATTCATCAAATCTGGGTTAGACATGGCCTTGTATGTCAGGCAAAGGTCACCTCTGAGCAAGCGGTAAGTGACTGAATAGAGCTGGAGTTCTTTCAGTCGGGCAGCATAGGACAGATTTTTGAGACCCTTTATCCTTTTGGTGAGGAACTTTTGTGGCCTCTCCAGCTGCTGCAAGTGTCGGGTCAGATACATTCCGAATGGGGCATTGTACTCATTCATTGGTCTGATGAGTGATGAGTATAGGGAGACTATGACCTCCCTTGATCTAGATGTGAATCCCTTCATGATAAGGTGGGCAATGTAGAAGGTCTTCCTAACTACTTTAGCTACATGGGTGTCGGATGACAGGCTACTGTCAACCTGGGTCCCCAGGTCCCTGATAACGTCTTCTGTGCTCAGAGGATTACCACCTATATGGTAGCTAGGGGTAACCTTGTTTTTCCCGAAGGGTATGACTATGCATTTTTTGGCATTTAACTTTAGGCCATGGCTCTGGCACCAGTCATCCGTTTCTGTGAGACCCTTCTGAAGGATATCTGTGTCAGATGTGTTTTCGACTCTGGCGCCCAGTTTGCAGTCATCTGCAAACTTTGTCAGCCATAACCCTCCTGTGTTTGCTTGTACTTCGGAAAAGTAGATGCCAAACAAGAGTGGGCCCAGGACTGAGCCCTGTGGGACACCACTTGTGACAGGCTTTGAGTCTGACATGGCGCCAGCAACTCTGACCCTGTGGGTTCTGTCACTCAGCCAGTTTGCAACCCATCTTGTGATGTATGGGTTAACATTTAAGCTGATGAGTTTTTCAATGATACCCGAGTGGGGTATTGTGTCGAAGGCCTTCGCCAGATCGAGGTAGGCTGTATGGACTGCCTTTCCCTCATCAATGGCTTTGGTGACTGTTTTGAAAAAGTCAACCAAGTTTAAAAGGCATGATCTGCCTTTGACAAAGCCAAACTGGGTTGGATCCAAAGTCTGCAAATTCCCTATGTCTTTATTTATGAGGTCCATTATGATCCTCTCCATAGCTTTGCAGATAAGGCTTGTCAAGCTAATGGGCCGGTAATTACCAGGGTCTGTGGAGGCACCGCCTTTGTGAAGTGGGACCACAGTCGCAGTCGCCACTCCTGGAGTGCGTATCCAGAAGTGAGACTATGATTAAACAGCTGTCCTAGCTGTGGGTTTAATTCCTCGTTGAGTTCGTGGAGCACACAGCCTGGGACACCATCAGGTCCCATGGATGCTGTGTTTTTGGCTTTGGAGAGAGCAGTTCTCACTTGGGCGTTTGAGATGTTTGGCGGGCTGCAACCATTTGGTATAGATATCTCTCCTTTTGGGGAGAAGTTTGCACTGAACCTGTCAGCCAGTATGTTGGCAATGTCTGTAGGATCAGTAATCTTCACATCATTTTGAACTAGTTCTGAGCATATCTGGGAGTTTCCTCCCAGGTTTCTAACATAGCTAAAGAAGGCCTTATGATTGTCTTTTGAGTCTTTAGCTATTTTTCTCTCAAAATTTGCTTTGGATGATTTTATGAGAGCTCTTAGCTTTTTACTTATAGTGATCAAAGGTGTCTTACCTTTTAAGGATTTTGCTCTATCTTGTAGTAGCTTCCTCCTTTTGCTGTAGAGTTTGTTTATGGCTGGGGTCCACCAGACTGGACGCTTGCCCTTGGTACAAAGAGTCTTTGTTTTGCTTGGGATTGCCTTATCCATGCAGTCCTGCAGGTGCTGGTAGAAGGCATTTGTAAGTGATTCAGCGGCTTGAGTACTGTTTTCCGCCGGCTCGGGGGCCTTAAAGGAGACCACACTAGTCTTTAGAAGTGTGAAGTTGGCTTTCGAGAAGTTTTTTACTGTGTTCTTTTTTATTTCAGGTGGGGGTGGGATGAGGACCTCCAGCAAGATTAGTTTGTGATCTGATCTCACCAGTGAGGGGTATACTTCCAGTGTTGAACATTGTGCTCCCATGTTCGTGATGATGAGATCAAGTATGTTTTCTCCTCTTGTGGGGATGGTGACTAGTTGTTCCATGGCATTTGAGTTTATGAATTCCAGGAACTTTTGGGCTAGGGTGTTTGGGCTTGAGTAGTGTTCCCAGTCTATATTAGGGTAATTTAAGTCACCTAGTATGATGGTGTTTGGAGATACATTTATCCCCTCCAGTGTTTTCAGGAAAGCCATGTGAGGTTCCTGAGTTTGTGAGGGTGGCCTGTAACATGCTACAATTTGCAGAGCAGACTTGCCTATGGTTAATTGCACCTGGATGGTCTCCGATGCATCGTGCGTTGCCACCAGTCTTGAGGTGTGGGTGTCCTTGATGAATATGGATATCCCCTCCTTTCTTGATATTGTTTGGATTTTGGGGCGGGCATGGTATGAGGTAAAACCTGTTAGTGCTGGGGTGCTCTCAGGAGCCTTGAACCAGGTTTCTGTCACAGCACAGACATCAATGTTCTCCATACTGAGAAGGGCCTCGAGTGCATGCATTTTGAGATTTAGACTTCTGGCATTGAGCAGCATTACCCTTAGTTTTTTTCCTTTTTTGTGTTCTAGGGTGGTAGGTTTAGAATTTGAGCCTTGCCTAAAAAAGGCACTATGGGAGTGGCAAGAGCCTTTGCCAATATCCGGAATCCCAGGGGTGACAGGTGCAAGCAGTCCCTTGCGAAGCAGCGTGGCTTGTCCAGCATGTCATCCCAGGCAGACAGACATTAGATCCCCTTTGAATGACACCAGAGTTTAAGCCAATTGTTAAAGCTGATCATCTTATCTCTGTATTGTGGCATCATTCTTGGTGAAGGTAGGATACTGCTCAAGGTCAGGGTCATACCTGCCTGGGCTACATAATCAGAGAGCTCCTCAATGTCTCTTTTCATGTAGTCCAAGGAGGTACGTCTCAGGTCGTTTACACCAGCGCGGACAATGACTGAGTCGTATTTGTACCTGCTGTTGAGAGACCTGAGTGCTTGCGTTATGTGGTGGATTCTAGCGCCCGACAGGCAGCTTACTGTAACTCTCCCCTTACTCAGTCTGGTGAGCGGGACGTCAGTGTGTCTGACTATGGAGTCACCAATGACTAGTGTGTCTGGCATTGTGTTTGGCCTTAAGGGCTGTGGCTGTTTGACACCCTGACTGTGAGGTCTATGTGTTGCAGGTGTTGTGTTCTGAGGTGGTGGTTGTTTGGGTGTCTGCTTTGGTGGCCTCTGCTGTTTTGGTAGATTTCTGATTAGAGCCTCCGCGTATGTCTTTGTGTGTTTATGTGTATGATTTGAGGTTGTGATGGTACTCTGTGAGACTGGGTCTATAGTGTGTGTGGTAACCTTCTCCTTCTCCTTAACAAAACCCTTTTTTATATCATAGCTAACTATAAGACCTCCTGTATCTCCCCCTTGGCCCACACTTTCTACTTAACTAGTATGGAGTGTCTGTGTATTAAACTAAATGCCATTCTCCTAGGAGATTTCAACTACCTTTCCTCAAACTGGGAGACTTACACATATTCAAATGTGTATGTGCAGAAATTTCTGGATTTTGTCAATAAAACTTTCTGGACCAGTTAGTCTGCACTTCAAACAGGAGTAAAAACAATTCTGGATTAGGTCCTTACCAGTATGGGGCAATTATGTCCCCCATCAGTTGTAACTTCCTTCCTGTTTAAATCAGACCACAAATCAGTCACATTCACCATATGACTGAAGCCTGACCAATTTCCAATACCTCAGTATTCCGAGATTATGCAAAGGCTACTCTACTAAAACTGAGCAATAACTTGGCTAAATTCAAAAGCCCTTTTCATCTTGACAACCACACTGCTTATGCAGAATCATAGATCATAAGAAGTTACTAGGTTATTGACCCTGAGGCCCTTATAAACCTAGCCAAGAGTTTAGTCCATGTTTAGACAAGTCAGCACCCAAAGCCCCTATCCAGCAGGGACACAGGTGGAATCCCAGGGGTGTATTTTGTTTCTCATCCAGTTATCCAGGTTGTGCTTAAAAAGGGATAATGAGGTACTTTGCTTGACGTGGAGAGGGAGTCTATTCCACAGATGGGGGAGTCTCTGGGACACAAGTCTGTCCCGCCAACAAGTCTTATTGATGTCACAGACCAGATTGAGGTTGCATATGTGGGTTACCTGAGTGGAGCTTGACTTGTGGATATGCAGCAGTTCTATCAAGGTGGAGTCTGGGATTGCTTTGTATGCCAGATAGAGTCTTTTACTGCCAGATACTATACACATGTAAATAGCTACACAGAGGCATCTTTCTCCCTCATAAATATAAAGCCCTGAAACATAACTTGTTAGACAACAGACCCAGGTAATTATACACTCATAAGCCTGACCAGCTTCATCTTTAAGGCTATGGAAAATATCATTAAGGAATTAATTAATAAGGATATAGCTTACCTACAGACTCTCAACCCAAGCAAGTTTGGATCGATCAAGTGTAGATCCTGCTTACTTAAATTGGTTGATTCTTTGAAAAAGGCACTGTGACAATGGATGGGAGCAAACCAGTACATACCACATGTCTAGACCTAGTAAAAGTATTCAACACCATCCTACACTTGGGTATCCTAGATAAACTCTCTGGGCTAGATGTAAATTCCTATGTAACTCACTGAATAGCAAACTGGCTCACAAATAGAACCCAGGAAATAAAGATGGGCAGCTCTACCTCCTCCAAAAGAATTGTCACTACTGGTGTACCCCAGGGTTCAGTCCTTGGACCAATCCTCTTTAGCATTTACTTTTCAAAGGTCAAAGTAAACATTAAGGGTTTGTGGCTGATCAAGTATGCAGATGATTGCAAACTTGGTGTCATCATAAATTCCGCAGATGACACCATATTCCTTTAAGATACCCTGTCCCAAACAACAGCTGATGTCAAAACCATGGACTAAAACTAAATGCCAAGAAATGTATAATCATATCATTCATCTGGCATGACTCCCCTTCAAATTTATTTTATTTTTTATTTTACATTTGTTAACCATCTGACTAAGCCAAAAAGGCCCTTTTTCAGCAGAGGCCCGGGTCGGAAAGCTCCACATAGAAAAATTATAGATACATTTAAATATTTAGATGATCAGTATACACACAAATTACAATAGACATGTTTTTACAGTGGTATGCAGCACATTAGTTACAGTGGAGAGAACAAACAAGAAAATATTAATTTAAAAATAAAGGTAATTAATAGATTTTTGGTGTACAGCTGAAATTTGGAACATAGGTAGAATACATACATAGTACACAGGTACAGTACATACATTGTAGATTAGCCAGTGTTTGTGAGTAAGAGTGAAAACTATTATCAAGGACTCTAGGTTTAGTATGCATACTTTATCTGCTTTTACTAGCCTGGGAAGCAATCATGGCACTGCCAACTTTGATTTAGATGTTGCCTAATGAGGTTTTTAAAGGAGGCTTTGGACGATGTGTTTTGTATGCTAGTGGGGAGAGAGTTCCATTTTTTAGCCACTGAGCTACTATATAGTGTGTCTCCAAAGCTATTGTAGCTGTTGGTGACTTCTAGTAGTAGTTTGCTTGATGATCTAAGAGGCCTTTTGGCTGAGTGATGTTGTACTAGGTTTTTGAGGGCAGAACACTTATTGGGGAGGTAATAGATAGAATGACAGAGGCAGAGCTGATTGTAGGTTAGGAAGTTGAGCAGTTCAAGCCAGTGGAGCTGTCTCAAAGCAGTACAGTGATGAGTTGTATACGAGCAATTTGCAGGCAGCAAAGTGGGCAATTCTGTTATAGCAGGCTTCCATTTTGCTTAGTTCAGTTTTGTTGAAAGGTAGGGTGGATTGAAGTTGGGAGCGAGCAATGGCTGCTCTTGTGTTGTTGGTAAGAAATGGTTTGATACGGTTGAGTGATCCCAGTTTGGCATGTACTTTTTTATTAGTTAAGTTGAGATGACTATCAAATTTTAGGTGGGAGTCCATGGTTATTCCAATAACTTAGCCTGTGCCACTGGAGCGAATGGAGTAGCATTTGTGGAGTAGATAGTGAACTGACTGTTATCAATGTTTTTTGTTAGAACTGGTTATAATCATAAGCTGAATTTTCTTTGGATTGAGGATAAGTTGGGCTTTGGTATGGTAGTTTTCAACGTCAGAGAATGCTAGTTGAGTTGTTTGCAGGAGGGTGGGAATGTTTTGTGCAGCACAGATTAAGGTAGTATCATCTGCATACTGAATGACAGATGTATGCTGTATGGAGGTATGGAGGTCATTTGTGAAGATTGTGAATAGTAGTGGTCCTAAGATAGAAATCTGTGGGACTCCTATAGTTATGGGCAGCTGAGGAGAGAGAGAATTTTCCCATTTCACAGCTTGGTACCTGCCAGTTAAGTAGCTTTAGAACCAGGTAAGAGTGGAATTTGATAGGTTATATTGGTTTAGTTTGTTTAGCAGGATTTGGTGTGAGACTGTGAGAAATGCTTTGGACATATCCAAAAAAAGAGTTGACACCTGCAGGCCTTTGTTTTTGAGATGGTTTACTGTGTCTGTGAAGCAGACAACATACTATTAAAAGTTGAGCCTGTGGTCAGGGTTCTGGAAACATGCTGACAATGAATTGTCCTTTGATTATCATATATCCACTATTATAAGCAAGTCTTTCTTCATTATACAGCTTATATTTAAAGATATGGCATCCATGTCCAGGGATGTAATCATTCCATGTACTCAGCACTTACTGGACTGATCGTTAAATGTAATGGCACTTTTGGTACGCACTTGCCCAAAAACTTGTCACAACTGAAACTACTGCAGTACTTCCTCATTAAGAAAATCAAGGCCCTAAATCATTACAACTAGGCAGACCATCACACAACCTTGTCCCTCTTCTTAGTATCACATAGCCTACTGAGAGACAAACTCTGGCTCACATATACAGCCTCAACAGACCCTATACTGTCAGACCTATTGCACATTCACAAGTCCAGTGGTGGCATAAACACTCACTAAAGGGATAGCAATCTCTTCTTTAATATATTAGACCCACATAAATGTTGCAGCCACTAGAACAATACACTGATAAAATTCAAAATCCTTTAATTCACTTTTGAGAGACTAAACTGTAAGTGCTTTTGTTCAAAGTTTTTACAAAGAACTTCTTCAGACATAAAAAAAGCAAATCAAACAAGTTCAAATCATCCTCTCAGGGTCATGTGATGACACATAAGAAAATAAAACTCCTCTCCCTAATATACGCACTCAAAAACTTCATTCATAAAATAACAATGAACTATCATACATAAAAAGAACATCAATAAACATAATTAAATTAGAATATTTAATCATCTTTTGGTACTTCTAACAGCTTTCTGGGCCTGGATTTACGTTTATGGAAAAGTACCGTGCTTAGCAATGAGATGCGAGCTTTAGATGAACTGCATTAAAAAAATAGTTTTGTTCTTGCGTTACTGTACTGTTTGATTACTTTAAAGTTGGTCTAACTTTTGTGAATGAAGTTTGGCTTGATTTCCCCAATGTTTTAGTTAAGGAATGCTGTGTTAATTGTAGAGTGTAGCTGAGCTACGTTTCTCAAGCAATTGTGCCTTTCAGTGCATGTTACTCTGTTGTAGTTGTATGGTGCATGTTGTGCATAGTATAGACGTCTGGCATAGGAGTTTACCAAGCATCTTAATGCATGTTTCAAGTTTTGAAAGTATTTATATGTTGCGGTCTTGTAAAGTAGTGTATTCCCTTTTGTTAGCCTGTGGGTATTTTTATTTTATTTTAAGTGCATGCATTTTGCTGTTCTGCAGGTGGGAACTTGAGGGCACCGGTGTGTTTTACAGGTGTCATGCTTATGGTTTTCTGAGGTTTTTTGAGTGATGACATGTGATTATCACTGGTATGTACCACAGCGATACTTCATGCCTGTAGAGTTATATGAGGTTCATTAGTTCTTGTAAATACTAAATGGTACTTTTCTGTGAATGGCAAAATTACAGTTTCAGCTAGGAGGTGCGTGTTATGTCAAAGGACTATTTATGTATCGTTACAACTTTTTATCAGATGTTCATCATGCATACAGCTGCAGTTATAACAGATGGGTTCTCCTGCCATCAGGCGGGTCCTCGGTCGGCCGAATTCCAAAGTCTAGGTCCGGCGTCAGTTGTCGTCGCTTCTTCCCTGACGTCAGTGTGACAGGGGTATAAAGGAACCAGCCGACGCCATTTTCTTTAGTTTTTCTTGCCCCAGATGTCAGGTGCCCCCAGAAGGAAGGCAATACATAAATTTGTGTAATAAAGCAGTGCAATATAATCAAAATACAGTAGTTGCAAGCAAATACACCATAAATGAATACCCAATCAGGTTGTATGAGGATGTGTTAGCCTATAGGCCTGTCCCAAGAGGGGAAGGAGGGAGGGAAACCTGGACTGCAGCTGTATTAGCACTCGAACATCTACATTTATGGTAGGTACAAAACTGTACTTTACCTTAAGCACTTCACAGAGATAAACAGTTAAGTCTTACTTGATTTTGACATATTTTAAGAGTAATGTGGGCTATACGAAGTGTGAAGTTACATTACAGCCAGAGTTTATAGCAGTGTAACAACTCAAGTGCTTGTATTTTGCATTTATGTATTTGCTGAGTGATAGATAAAAGAACAATGCTACTGACCTGTGTGCAACTGAAATTCAAGTACTTTTCCGTTAACGCAAATCCAGGCCCAGAAATATGTTGCCCCATTAATGGAAAAGTACCCATCTTTTAAAAGTCCAGAACCTTAAAGTACATTCCTTTAAAAACAGAAAACAGATGAACATCCATTTCGAACTATTGCACATTGCTCTAAGTTCCTAGTCATTCTAAAAAGGAAAAAGAGTAGGTTATTTTAGTTGGAAGCTTTTATTTTTTAGTAATATTGTTGTCAAGCTTTTTAGAATGACTAGGAACTTAAAGCAATGTGCAATAGTTCAAAATGGATGTTCATCTGGACAACAATAAAATTATGAGGGTTAGCCCAAGTTCCAGCTGCACAAACATCATCCAAAGAAGTTCCAGACAAAAAGGCTGAAGAAGTTGCCATGGATCTGGTGGAATGGGCTTTTGGCGGTTTTGATGAAGGCAAACCTACTTTTTCATATACAAACATAATACAATCACTTTAGAAACTGGTCTGCTTAATTCTGATTCAGAACAAGAAACAAATAATTGTTTGGATTTCCTCTATTTATGGTTCTGTGAAGACAGAAATGTAACTGTCTGTGGACATCTAATAGGTATAACATATATTCTCCTTTATTTGAGAAATTTGGAAAGAATGCTAGAAGGTTGATAACCTGATTATTTTATTTATTTATTTTAGTTTAGTTTAGTTTAAAAGTACACTCCTCCCAGTACTGAAACCAACGAAAAACTGCAAAAGATACTGGTCCAAACAGCACAAAAGACTGAAGAATAAAATAGTGAAATGTACTAAATGAACAACCACAGCTGTCTTGTTAAAATTAATTAATTACATTCAAATAACAAAACAATCTGTTAAAACCATAAAAAATACATTCAGTCTTTATTCAACCACAGTTTCCTATTTTTTAAAAAACATTTTATATTAATCACTTCATTCAGGCCAGGCAGTTTATCTGCCTGAAGTCTAATCTGCCAGTAGGTTTCCCTTTGCTCTAAAAAGTTTTTAAAATCACCACCCCTTAAGTCTAAGGAACCTTGTTCCAATATAGAAAAGATAAATTTCTTATAAGCTGAACATTCTGTTGAATGTTTATATAAAGAATTATTGTCATCCTTTTTTTAATACAATATTGGTGCTCCCTAATTCCTTCATAAAGAGCCCTAGTAGTCATGCCTACATAAAATGCTGCACATCCACTACACTTACCAATGTACACTACCCCCTTGGTTTTACAGGTAAAATGTCCTGGTACCTTAATAGTTCTAGGAAAAGTTTGCAAAGATATAAAAGGTCCTTCTAAAATATATGTACAGTACCTACAGTTGTCACATTTGAACATACCATTGACCTTTTGTGTGTATAAAGTACTAGAGGTATATCTACTGTTGTCTCTGTGTAATATGTTTTTCAAATTGTAAACCCGCGGTAGTGGTGCTGCGGTAGTGTTGTCGCCTCACAGCAAGACGTTGTCGCGTTCGATTCTCAGCTACAGCGTCTTCTGTGTGGAGGCATGTGTGAATGGGCGTGCCTTCGTTGAAGGTTGTGCATCAGGGCTGGTAACTCGGCACGTAAAAATCCACTACCAAACATTAGCGGACCGGAGTTCCGCTGTGGCGACCCCTAACCGGGATATGCCAAAAGACAAAACAACAACAACATTTATTTTTATATACAATGCTAGGTTTTCTACCTACACCTTTGAAAAACTCACTATTACCTTCCAAAATTTTCAAATTCTTTTGAATAATTTCCCTTATTCTACCACTATCTACTGTCATCTCCAAATTACAAACCAGCCTTCTATTATTTTCCTTAATGGTCCCATTACTAATAAAAGTGTTTAAGAATGAGTGGATATACTTCCTGTCTTTTCTGCAAAATGTCTTCAGCTAATTCATATAAATAGTTCTCATTATTTCCTGTTTTAGCAAACATCTCACAAATAAACTTGAATTCATCTTTTACCATGGTGTCACCACTAGTCATTCTACTGGCTCTGATAAATTGTCCCTTTTGTATGTTCTTTTTTTATAAACCCCGGATGATTACTTTTACTATGCAAATAACTGTTGGTAAAAGTGTCTTTCCCATTTATTCTACTTTCAAATGTGTTAGCGGTAACCTTCCATTCTAAGTGGACATCCAAGAAAGTAACACTGCTACCAGTGTAAATTTTAAAAACTCTGACATATAATTAATTTTACCTACAAAATGTTTGACTGTCATGTGGTCACCCTCTATAATAAATAAATAAATTGTCGACAAAGCTTTTGTAGAAACAAACTTTAAATAAACCAAAACTATCTTGTAAAACTGTTATTTCCCACCAACCCATAACAGTGTTGGCAAATGAAGAGGCTGCTGGTGAACACATAGCAACCCCTTTTAGTTGTTTAAAATGTTTACCATTAAACATAAAATAATTATTATCTAGTAATACATCTAATATGTCACAATAAAGATTAATATGATGGTTAGAAGTACTAGAAAATTTACTCAAAAAATCCCTAACATACTCAACACCTCGGTTGTGGGGAATGGATGTAAAGAGTAACACAACGTCAACAGTGATCTTAGGATCAAAAGTGAAACCACTTAAAAATTCCCTCATTCTGTCTAAAAAGTCCCATGAATCCTTAATGTAAGAATTTAATTTCTGTATTAAAGGGTTTAAAATAGAATCTATCACACGAGAAATTCCTTCAGTGACATAGTTGGTTGAGGAAACTATTGGCCTGAATGGATGAATTTTCTGGTCCTTGTGGACCTTCGGAATTCCAAATAACATCCCTATCTTAGGTTTTTCAATCAAACAAAAATTATAAATTTTAAAATCAATGAGTCCATTCATCAAAATGTCATATAAAAATCATGTATTTGTTAATAACTTTTCTGTACGTCACCTAACTTCCTTATATTTGTTTTCATTGTTCAATAATTTTAACATACAATGAATGCATTGGTCAACATTCACTAATACTAAACTTCCACCTTTATCACTTTTCATGAGTCTAAGGTTATTCTTTATTTCAAACAATGCTTTCCTTTCATCTTCACTTAGATTATAACATTGAATACTGTTACTGTTATACAATGCATTTCTAATTTCAGCTTCACATGTCTTTTCAAAAACTTTTAAAGTATTAAGCAATAATGGGTTGTAGCTAGAAGGCTTTACATACTTAGAATTACCCATTGACACATCTTTTAAAATAAAATTTTAATTCAGCCTTCGAGTGTATTGTTTCAAGTCTATAATACATCCGCCCTTCTAGTGGGCATGAAGCTAAGACTAAGACTTAACACCTGTTTGTGCGCTGGACTCAAAGCAGTATCTGATAAGTTAATAATGTTTAAGGTATCAACTTCATACCCATTTAATTGTCTTTTGATGACCCCAATGACGTTTGGTGTCTCATTCTCATTGTCCTTGTTTTTACCCCTCTCCCGTCTTTCTTTGGTAAAAAAATCTTTGGTCTGGCTCCTCCAGTATCATTACGTAAAGCCTCCATATTTTCAAAGCCATTGCTACTGTCCATTGTTTGTTCTACTAAACCTTCACCAGCTCCAATAGTTCTAGTACTTGTATTTGAAACATTGCTGCCAGCTTCCATTTGGAAATCCTGCCCCCACGGAATCTGTACTGCAGATTGGTTTGTTGACCTGTCTGTCAACTTATTGGTACGGCTTGCAGATGTACCAAAATCGTTCTTAGCCTTTTTACTGTTGTAAGCATTAGTAGCAAAATTAGCATAAGCAACATTGTTTTCATAAGCTGCTATGTCTCTAAGCAGCTTGTTATGCTTCCGGGCAATAATCACATTCTCGTGCTGTTCAACTTATAGGACATTTCTCTTTTCTATATTGGAACAAGATTCTTTAGAATTAAGGGGTGGTGATTTTAAAAACTTTTTAGAGCAAAGGGAAACTTTCTGGAAGATTAGACTTGAGGCAGATAAACTGCCTGGCCTGAATAAAGTGATTAATATAAAATGTTTTTTTTAAAAAATAGGAAATTGTGGTTGAATAAAGACTGAATGTACTTTTATGGTTTTAACAGATGTTTTTGTTAACTGAATTTAATTAACTGATTTAACCAAGACAGCTGTGGTTGTTAATTTAGTATGTGTTTCACTATTCTATTCTTCAGTCTTTTGTGTTGTTTGGATGAGTACCTTTTACAGTATTTATTTTACATTTGTTTACTGGGAAAATCCGATTGGGTGTGAGCCCATTTTCAGCAGAGGCCCGAGGAGAAAAGCTCCACATACAATAAAATACGAAATTATGACAAAACAAAAACTATTACAAAAGGGGCAGCCATGGTGGTGCAGCGGTTAGCGTTGCCACCTCACAGCAAGAGGTTCGATCCTCAGCTGGGGTGCATTCTGTGTGGAGTCTACATGTCCTCCCTGTGGTCACGTGGGTTGCCTCAGGGTGCTCTGGTTTCCTTCCACATCCCAAAGACATGCTGTAGGTGGATTGGACACTCTAAATTGGCCCTAGGCATGCGTATGTGTGCCTTCTGTGGAAGGTTGAGCATCGGGCTGGCAACTCGACACCATAAAACTCCACTGCCAATCATGAGCGGACAAGGTGATCAGCTGTGGTGACCCCTAACCAGGAAAAGATGGAAGAAGAAGAAGAAGAAAAACCATTACAAAACGAAATTATTTCAAAGACAAGTAAGACAATTTATTTAACATTATGTTATAACATGGTCAACAAATATGCAGTATATATAGTTTCATAGTATCATAGTTTCATAGTTTAGTACTAGGCTATCTGCCCTGGGGCATTTGTAAGCCTAGCCATAGTGATGTGGCTTTTGCCACCCCATGAAATGGTACAAAAATGTACAGAATAAATTTAGAATACTGTGCCTCTGTCTAGTAGTGACACAATGAAGGTCCCCTTATATAATAGAATTAGTTTACTGTGCCCCTGTCTAGCAGTGACACAGATGTGACCCCTGGGGTAAACTTACGATCTCCCATCCAATCATCAAGATTTCTCTTGAAGAGAGTCAGTGAGGGGCTCTGCCTAATATGAACTGGGATCTTGTTCCAAAGCATGGGAAGCCTCTGGGTTATGAATCTATCCCTCCAGCATGTCCTATTCATACTTGTGCGAGGTTTAAGTCTTTAGCTCTCATGGTCCTGATGGATTTGGATTTTTTGAGATGGAGCATGTCCATCAGATCCTGATTGGACATGGCCTTGTACGTCAGGCAGAGATCACCTCTGAGCAGGTGGTATGCTACTGAATAGAGCTGAAGTTTCTTTAGTCTGGCAGAATAAGACATATGTTGGAGACCCTTGATCCTCTTGGTGAGGTACTTTTGTGGTCTCTCCAGCTGTTGCAAATGCCGGGTGAGGTACATACCAAATGGGGCATTGTACTCAATCATGGGTCTGATGAGGGAGGAGTATAGGGGTACAATGACATCCTTGGATCTGGATGTGAATCCCTTCATGATGAGGTGTGCAAGGTAGAATGTTTTTCTAACCACTTTGGCAACATGGGTGTCAAATGAGAGGTCGCTGTCGACTTGGGTCCCTAGGTCTCTGATTACTTTTTCCGTACTCAGTGGGTTGCTGTCTATGTGATAATTTGTGGGTACTTTGTTTTTCCCAAAGGGGATGACTATACATTTTTTGGCATTTAGTTTAAGGCTGTGACTCCGGCACCAGTTGTCCGTTTCTGTGAGGCCTTTTTGTAGGCTGTATGTGTCCGCTGGTGTATCGACTATGGTGCCTAGTTTGCAGTCATCTGCGAACTTTGTCAGCCACAGCCCTCCCATGTTTGCTTTATATAATAGACATTGTATCATTTTGTTGAGTAGAAAGGTTTGAAGGACAGAAATAGTAGCAAATAGGAATGTTACAGTTTGAGTACAATATGTGCAGGAAATTGTACCGTTCTGTGTGGTAGAAGACAAAGTACAGATAGGATGTTGTTTTAAGATAGAATAAGACTAAGTTAATAAGGTGAGACTGATTCTGACTAGAAGAGATACTTGCCTATAGAAGCTACTATTTTTAAGGTAGAATAAGACTAAGTTAATGAGGTGAGACTGATTCTGACTAGAAGAGATCCTTGCCTATAGAAGCTACTATGTCTGTGGTGAAAGGTATACAGAATGTAATGGAAAAACCTTGAAAGGTATTGGAGTGAATCAGGTTAGGAAGATAGTGGTATGAGAAAGTTTTCTAGGTTCATAGAATGTGTTAAAATCTTTTAGGAAGGTGTTGTGTTATAGATAGAAATAGGAGTAGGAAGAGAGTATGTTTTAACCTGGAGAATTACATGTGCAAAGCCATGTGTTTGTCAGATGATCTCTGAGCATTTTTTAAAGTGAGTGATTTTAAGTTCTTAGTTCTAGGGGAAGTGAGTTCCAGATTTTAGCTACATATCTAGAGTAAAGTGCATCGCCTGGGGAATTTGTATATTTGTTAACTTTTAGTAAGGATTTGTTGATGAAGCGTAATAGTCTATGGTTAGAATATGGTTTTAGTAGGTTTTGTAGGATAGGTATTTTGCTTGGCTGGTTAAGTAATTTGTGTGCCATGGTCAGCTGGTTGTAGTTTAGAAAATATGGGAATTCTAGCCAAGATAGTTGTTTTAATACTAGACAGTGATGTGTTCTGTATGGGGAGTCAGTGGCAAATTTAGATATTTTGTTATAACACGTTTTGAGTTTGTCTAGGTCTGATTTTCTATGGTACATGAGTATGGGAGAGGTGTAGAGAAGTGTTGAGAGTACATGAGTTCTTGAAATGACTATTTTGACATTGCTGATCAGGAATTGTTTGTTTTTGTATATGGTACTCAATTTTTTGTGTACTTTCTTAATGGTTTGTAATATGTGTTGTTCAAATCTCATGTTATGATCAGTAATGACACCTACGAGTTTAGTCTGTGCAACGGGTTGAATAGTTATGTTACCTGCAGCAGTAATGGAAAAGTTGGGTAGTGGATCAGTGGCTCTAGTAGGTTGGAAGATTATTAGCTTGGTTTTATTGAGGTTGAGTATGAGTTGCATGTTAGAAAGCCATGCTTCCACTGCTGTGAAGGACTTTTGTGTTTTTTCATGTAGTTCTTGAAGGGTGTGGGCTGCACATATTAATGATTAATACTAGATTCTGACACCACCTTAGATAGAAAGGAAGAATTGGTCCGTAATGATTCTCTGTCCTTGTGAAAAATGAAATAAGGAGGTTTAGATGACAGAGCCTGTAATTCTGACATCCTTCTGTTAGAAATAATAGCAACTAAGAAGATAGTGCTCCAGGTCAAAACATTTAGTTCACACTTAGTGGATGGTTCAAAAGAGGGTTGGGTTAAGGCCTGTAAAACAATATTTAAATCTCAAGGAAGAGCAGGATCCTCTAACAGAGGTCTAAGTAGATAATGTTCCTCTGAGAAAGGCTTTGCAAAACTTGGAAGATGCTAAAGTTGAATTATTTACTCCCATATGAAAATTACAAATGTCTGCTAATTGTACTCTTACAATTGAAAAACAAGAACCTTAAAAATCAGAGCTGAATAGGGGTCAAAATTATTTTTATGGGCCCAAAAAACAAATCTTTTCCATTTATTTTTGTAAACTTCTAGTGGAAGCTTTGTGTGATGATAAAAGAAAGTGACAGACAGGTGAGTCTGGAATTGGAGAAACCATGCAGTCAGCTTGAGGAATGAAATGTCTGGATGAGTCATGCCTGTTAGGTGAGGCAGTAAGTCTAGAGTTGGATCCAGAATCCATGGTGGGTGTACAAGATGAAGCCAAAGGAAGGGAAACCCGATCTCATGAAGCCAGTAAGGTGCAATGAGGATAACTGTGCTCTTCAATCTTGATGCTTTCTGGAGAAATTTGGGAATGAGAGGTACTTGGGAGGTAAGCATAAAGGAGACACAAGAGGGCCAAACATGAAGTAGCACATCTCTCAGACACTCCCACACTGGGGGGGGGGGATCAGGGCAAAGAACCTGCTGCACTTGTTGTTGAGCGGAGATGCAAACAGATTGCAGCATGGCTGACCCCATTGATGGAAAATCCTCTCTGCCATATTCATGTTGAGAGTCCACTCATTAGGCATTAGAATAGACCTGCTTAACTTGTCTGAAATTATGATGGACTTCCCTGGGATGTGTGTTGTTATCAAAAAGTGATTGGATGAGATCGCCCACTGCCATACTCTCACAGCTTCTCGACAAAGGGGGTACCAGCCTACTGAAATATTTTCTGTTTGAAATGCAATAGTCCCAGTTGGGAGACTGTCTTGGAAGGCCTACAACACTAGGAGGACAGCTCCCCTTTACAGAACATTGACATGTGACTTGGCCTTTTCCAGGGACCATGTACCTTGGACTGTTCTTCCCAGGAAGTGCCAACCCCACCTCATCTGAGAGGCGTCCGTGGTCACTGTGGCCTTGGGTTGAGGGAGAACAAAGGGAAGACCTTCTTGTATTTGATTGGAATGGATCCACCATAGAAGGTAATTTTTGCAAGCTTAGATTATTTTGACTTGATTGGATAATGGTTGTTGGAGAAAAGACCATTGAGTTGCAAGTGTCCACTGAAGGACTCTCATACAGTACCTCACCAGCCGTACTAGAGTGACTGCCGCTGGCATGGATTGCAGAGCTTGGAGGATCAAATGATCTGGAAGAGGAGAACTTTGAATGATTTTTTTGATCTGGAATAGAGAAGTTATTTGAGTGACAGTATTGAACACAGCACTGATGAATTCCAAAAGTTGAGCTGGTTAGAGTTGAGACTTGTTGCAAATGACAGAAATCCCCAGATGAGAGCATAGCTGGAGTAAGTAGTCCCAAGCTTGAATCAGATGATGTCTTGTCAAAGCAGTTATACGCCAGTCATCCAGATATGAAAACAGCAAGAACACCTGCAGTCTCAAGTGAGCTGCAACTACTGCCATACACTTGGTAAACACCCAAGGGGTTGTAGTGAGGCCAAAGAGCAGTGCTCTGAATTGGAAACTAATGGCTTCCAGTTGGAAGTGTAGATTTCTCCTGGACCGTCTGTTCATTTTTACATGACAGCACACATCCCAAAGCTCTGTCAAGCATATTCAATTGTCCTTGTGCAGAAAAGGCAGACTTGACTGAACCATGACCATCTGGAACTTTGCATACTGAACTGATTGATTTAGTTTACTGAGATCCAAAATTGGTCTCCAGTTCCCTGTTTTCTTTGGCACAAAAAAGAAACTTGAATAAGTTCTGGACTCTTTCTGGTCTGGGAGAACCTCTTGGCTGACTTTTTTCTAGCAGCTTATTTGTTTCTAGTGCTGCTGCTTCCCTCTGATTGGGTGGAACATTGTGGATTTTGTTTAATACTAGTGGGGATGGATGGGAAAATAGTATTATATAATCTCTGGATATCATCCTCCACATCCATGAATCTTTTGTAATTTCTAGCCAGGCTCTCTGGTGCAGGGATAAATGCCTTCTGACTGCCTCCAGAGATGGACAGTTGGGCCTCCTTTTAGGTACACTGATAAAATCTGTCAAAGACAGTATCCCTAGATCCCTGGTTATGTTTAACATCTCTGCCATGAGAATGGCATCTTCCATTAGAGTTCCCCCTCTCCCCTGGGAGAACTGTCTCCACATGGATCTTGGAAGGGCCCCTGTGATTTTTTGAACCACATTTCCATCCACCTCATTGGCTCTTAGAAAAGGTCTGTTGAGGGGGTTGAAAAAAATACACCCACAGCACACAGGGTTTTTCCTTCCTGCTCTCATCTAGACAGTGTGTCTTTAACTTTGGGGCCAAATAAGGAACTTCTGTCAAAAGAAGCATTGATGAAGGAAGATTTGAAGGGCTCTGCAAAGTCACACAAGTGCATCCAGGCATGCCTTCTGATGAAAATGCCTGAACCTGCCACCCATGAGGTACCTTCAGCCACATGGGAGATAAGCCTCATGGACGAGTTTGAAATGGACTGAAGGGTAGCCAGTTGTAAGAAGATAATACTCTCTTCCTCAGAGGATGTGGTCCAAGAGAGGGATTTGAAAAATTCTTTAATCAAATCCCTCTGACGTCTCATAAAATGTGCCAAATAATTCAGTGACCTAAGAGCAAAGGTCGCTGAAACATAGACACATTTTCAAAATCTGTTCAGCACCCTAGACTCCCTGTTGGTGAGGAGTGAAGAGAAGATCTTTGCTCTGCCAGTTCCTTCTTAGTGGCCACTTCTATGACCATGGCAACAACGGGCATGCCCTTACTCCAATATGTTTATCCTTAGGTGGTGCCAGGATAGGGTCTATATTAGAACACCAAACTTTCAAAATTTTGAGTGTTCTAATATCAAACCTTATTAATCGAAAATTTAAAACATCGAACATACAGAACAGCAAATTTTTTCCTAGGGAAAAAAATTGCTGTTCCAAAACACATACACACACAAACACAAGCACACCAAACAAACAGCAATCCACACACATACACCTAAACGTTTACATCTAACCCTACACTAAACTATACATATACCACTAACTATCCACTTATCTTAACCCAAACCCTAACCCTAAGGTCCATCACTATCGCACAGTCACCTCACCCGCACCGCACTATCGCACAGTCACCTCACCCGCACCCTAACCCTAACTCACCTACCCCGCCCTAACCCTCATGTCCCCACAATCGCACACTTACCTGAACCTGACCCGTAACTTTCCACCACAGTGCTGAAAATACCGAAGCAACAGAAACAGACAACCGAATTCTTTCCCTAGGAAAAAATTTGGTTTTCTGTTTCTTCAATATTTTCAGCATTCGCTGAAAATGGGTCAATATTAGAACACTTGAAATTTTGAAAGTTCGGTGTTCTAATATAGACCCACCAGGATCCTATCTGGTCTCTTAGGGATAGGCTCAACCATGTCAGGCTCCTTCCATGCCTGTCAAGAGAACAAGTCAATGCTCTCATTGGTGGGCAGAGTCATCCAGGAGGTAGACAGGCCAGGGCCAAAGGTCTCCAGGAACACCAACTCCTCTTGGGAAGGATTATCGGTGGACCAACCACCACTTTGCTTCAGAAGTTCTAAGATGTCTCCAAATGAGACGTCATCAGAAAGTGATCTGAGGGACCATTCCCCTTCATCAAAGTCAGTGTCCTCTGTGACAGACTCTTACTGAGAGTCTAAATGCATCCATCTGCACTTTCCTCTTCCTAGGGACTTCTTTGGTAGGATGCTCTGGAAAAGTATCAGAAGAGATTACTATAACCTGCTGGGTTGTCTGCAGACTGGTTTGGGTTGGCTGTTCCAGTGGAATAGATGATTGAGGCTCTGGACACAGAATCAAATGGGATTGGGTAGTCGGAGCAGAAGAGGAAAGAGTAGTCTGAACTCTGGGAACAGAGAAAGGTCTCCCCACTACCTGAAAGGCAGAATGCCTTGGAGAAAAGGACATTGACAGATCTGATAAGGCAGGCTTATTAACCATTGGTTCCCTTTGCCCTGAAGGCAAATTACTAGAGGAGGGCATTGGAGCTGAGCTGTCTAGCTCTGAAGCTCCGAGGGGCAGACAACTCTGATAACTTCAGAGTTTAGTCCAACACCCCAGAGCCTGCATTGATGCTATGGCTCTGAGAGTCATCCGACTCCGAAGTACTTGGCGTCAAAGCACTCAGGGGCACTATTGCAGTCAGATCTGAGGCAGACGACTCCAGGACTTTCAGATCCAATGGCGCTGAAACCAAAGGTCGAATCAGAGAAGGAGTTAATAAAGCAGGAGTAGTACTGACAATGGTCTCCGAACCCGATGGGGTCAGAGTGGGGAGAACTCCCATTTATATCTGCATTCTGAGGAACTTCCTCATCATTCTGTCCACATCAGCTTCTGTAAGGCTCTTGGAAGATCAAACGGATGAGGCCATGGATGATGGTCTTCAATGGTGCCAAAAAGTGAGATGGGAGCCAAGAGGAGATTGGATATGGCAAAAGTTGAGGTGAATGTATCTGTGGAGATTTATCAGATCTAGATTTCAAATCCAAAGCTGTCGGATCTAACTTTTTAGCTATTAGAAGAGGAGGCTCAGATAACAGAGTTGAAGTAGTAGATGTTGACGGATCTGGAAATCTCTTCCATGATTCTTTAGTCTGAGAATCTCCTTTTTTATCTACGCTTTTGAGGGGTTGAGCCCCAGAGGCTGTAGAAGCAGGTTTGGAGGGCAGCAGTTACCTAAGAATTAGTTTATTTTTCCTATCAATTATGGCACAGGAATTAAACCCTTTACAAATGTCACAGTCAGAGTCGAGATGGGATGGGCCTAAACAATTATTCTATATTTAGAGGAAGTCTAACTTTCAAAGTGACATCCCTGTCACAACTTATGTGCTGTCCTGATGGGTTTTGTATGCAGCATACTCTCATCTCCCCATTGACTTAGTGAAATTCACAAAGAGGAAAGACAGCATGACAACTGGAGATAAGTATAAACCAAAAGTGTTAAATGAAAATGTGTCAATTTTATTATTTTTTTAAAGCTGAAAGTATGTCTGCACTTGAAGCTTGCAGACAGAATAGTGGATTCCAAGCAAGCACTGTTTAAGTTAATAATCCTTTCTTTTACAAATATTAAAATGTGTAAGAGTTAAACCAGAACAAGTAAAGAGATAGCCTGTATGTTATTCAAACCAAGCAACAGAAATAAAGACAGTCAGTGTCCATTAACTAAAAAGAATACCAAAGAGAAATGTCAGCAGACATAACAGTTCAGGAGTTTAATGTACTCAGAGCTTGAAATCACAAGCATATATTGTACAAGATTAGTGGTCTTGACCAGGAACTTTGAATTTTCAGGCATAATTAAAGAGATAGAAATACCAACAATCCAAATTTGCAATCTAGGAACAGTTAGGAAAAAGTTGCTGTAGGTGCAGATTTCTCACTAGAAAATATCCATGACTATGTTGTATCACTGGGATTGTCAAAGATGCAGGCCAAGAAAAAAGAAATATGCAAAAAAAAAACAAAAAACAAAAAAAACAAAAAGCATTAATACAACAGTGGCGACCCCTAACCAGGAAAAGCCAAAAGAACAACAACAATGAGAAACTGTACAAAAAGATATGACTCATAACTTTTGCAAAATGAGCCCAAATCCATGTATGTGTAAATTTAGTCAGTAAGAGACAAAGTAGAAGGTCAATATGCAGATGTTATGGCAGCTTCTACACAGGGGATAATGTCCAGCAAAAGGAAAGGATTGTGAAAAATATGAAACATGAAATTGCTATGCAAGATTGTTCAAGAATAGAACAGAACAAAAGAAAAAGACAGAAATAATCACAGCAAAGAGACATGAAGAGAGACACTACAGAAGGTCATACAACAGAATGTATTAGGGGAAGTCAGAGTGTGACTGAAGAGAGTAACAATGTGCACAATAAATGAGTGTAAGGAACGCAAACCCAGAATTATAAGTAGAAGATAATGGGCACTGAATAATGTTAACTGACTCTGGTGCTTCAGTAAACATAACAAGTGGCATTTACAAAAAAATAAATAAATAAATAATAAGTTCAAAACAAATTGAGGTCACAGCCAAAGCTGCAGACAGTTAGCCTCATGATATATGCATATAATTTAACATGACATCTGTCCACATCATTGAGACAGAGAAAAAGAGTAAGGGATGCCATTGTTAGTATAGTGGGAATAGATAAATTATCAGAAGTGGTCAAGATAAAGAATAACAGTGAAGCAAACAAGAATAACAGACCTGTTAATGAGTACAATGACTTGTATAAGCCATATGGAAGGTAACAGATTACCATGTTAAGATGCACTTAGATTCAAACATAGCACCTCAGTTATATAGAAGAATGCCAATTTATCTAAGAAATAAAGTGAATGGATTTAGAGAAACTAGCATAAATTGATGACACTGGAAAAGGCAACATAGCCTATAACTCAGCTTTTACCCATACTGTAGCAACTAAAGTCACATAGAGCAATAGAGAGACATCTAAATTTGAAAGTAGATTATGTCATCAAAGAATCCAGTAGAGTAAAAATTGTTAGTAAACTTTATTTCAGATCAGAACACCATTAGCTACAGTTACACGTAGTCAGCAGTAATCTGGACATTTTTCCACTCATACAGAACTCATGAGATACAAATCAGAGATCTTTGGTATAAGTTCTGCATCAGACATATTCCAGCAAAATATACTAGGTCAGCCATTGCATACAGAATGTGAAATGTTACAGTGATGACATAATTACTTATGACAAAATGCAAAAGAAACAAGATGAGCACTAATGAAGAAGATTAGCAAACTGACAGAGAATGTGATAATCTTAAATAAAGAGATGTATGTATTTTGATAAAAGTATACATTTGACAGTTAAGTTCTACCGTTTCACATTTTCTGGCAAAGATGTGTCATCAGACTCATCATTTTCATCAACCCCCTTTTTTCTCCATGGGGTAGGAGTGTTACATGAACTGTTACCACCTCTTTTGAGTCAGTGCCACTCTCCTACCTTCTTCAAGAGTAACACCAGATTGTCACAGGTTTTCTTTCATGCAATCTAGCCAGCTCTTTGCTACATGTTCTCATTTCCTCCTGCCTTCCTCCTTTTTCTCCAAATTATTCTTCAAAAAATTGTCTTCATCTTTCCTGCACATGAGCCTAACCCACCATAATCTGCTCTTTCTGACCTTCCCTGCAAATTTGGCTTCTGCTGTGATGTCATAATTTCTGTCCAACAGTTTGCATCATACCACCCACCTCAGGCACTTCATATACATGATTTCTAGCTTCCAAAACTGCTCTGCCTTCTCTGCCCAGGTCTCTGTACCATACATACATACTAGTCACACCACTGTTTTGTACACCTTACTTTTCATCTTTTTTGCCATTCTTCTGTCACACACTACCCCGACCCTCTGTGCCAGTTGACTGCAGCCCCCCTGATTCTAGCTTTGACTTCCTCATTTAGACTTCCCTTTTCATCAACCACCTCTCAAGATATTTGAAGTTGTGAACCTGTTCCAGTATTTTCCTTCCAATCAGTTGGCAGGTTCTTCTTCCTCCATTTGCTGCCATAATAACTGTCTTGTTTGTACTCAGTTTCATCCCATGCGCTTTTAGTTTTGCATTCCATTCTTCCATTATTTGCTGAAGTTCCTGTTTAGAGCGTGGCTGTAATGCCACATCATCTGTATACAGTAGCTTTGTTGATCATTCCCCTATGGCCTGTTTGCTAATGTAGTCCATCACCAGTACGAAAAGCAGTGAGCTCAGAGCTGAACCCTAATGCACGCCCACTCTCACTGGGAACTCCTCTTTGAGTTTGAACACTGTTTGCACTTGTGTCATTGAGTCCTTCTACATAGCCTGCACTAATTCTGCCAATGTTTCTAGGACAGTGAACTATCATAACATGCCCGACTCAATTTTCTTGGAAACTTATCATATGCTTTCTCCTAGGAATGCCCATTTGAACTAGTTTCTTGTCTCTAGCTACTTTCTGTCTCACTGCAGATCCCAAAGAAAGGAATAACTAGTATGCAAAGTATATACAGCTTGAAGGCATCAGATTTGGTCCATCTGGTTGATTGTGCCACATCCTGATCTGAATCTGAAATGCTCATTTCCCAGCTTAGTCTACTATTCTGTGGATTGGTTTACTAATCACCTACTCCAGTAATTTCATGCAGTGCCACTGTAGTTTGATACCTTTATACTACCTATATTTGTGAATGTGACTTGGTTATGACACTTAAAGTAAAAAAACATAAACAACATGTAACTATCAAACAGTTTAATGGAGGTAAGAAGCCTAACATATATGTCGATCTGCAGCATAAGATTTATCAGAGACTTTAGTACTAAATACCACCTTTTTAATTCCTCCAAATTTTTCGAGTTTCTAATACCATGACAGGAATGGACCCCATTCCTAAGTTAATGTATAATTAAAGTTCATGAAATTAGTAATGTTTCAGTCTTTGATGTCAGCCAGAAGTGCTCTTCACAGCACCCGCAATGTGCCCAATAATTACTCCTTCTGCAATCTGTACGGCGTTACATGTATTGGTAACATTTCTAAATATGACTGTAGAGTCTTTTTTATAAGACCCGTTGTTTTTACTACTATTGGAACTGTCTGGGTATCTTTCTTTCACACTGACCTTATTTCTGCTTGCAGATCCTGATATTTTATGACTTTATGTCTCTCTGTACGCAAGACACTGTAGTCAGTGGATGTAGTGATTTCAATGATCAATGCTACTTTTGTCTTCTTTTCATGGACCATTATATCTGGTTTTCTTGCATCTATCTCCTGAACTGTTGGTAAGGGGTGATCCCATGTGATGTAGATCACTTTCTATGATGCTTTGTGGCTCATGTTTCCACCATTAAAGTGAGAATTGATGATAAAGGATGACTAATCTAAATGATTTCAGAACACAGCTACACTGCAGCAATTCTAGGCAAGCAATCACAGGGACCATAAGATGCCTAGCCACATACACCTTTAATTAGACACAAATTTACAGTAATTGACTCCCTTCACAAACACTTAGTAATAGCTACTGACCAAACTGAGTAGGGCCATTCTTTATAACTTTGGTATAAATTTCTGTTCACTCATCCAATCCTTAAGACAAATATTAATAGCAAAGTAGTCCTTTGTTTGACCTGTAGTGGTAACTTAATCCATTGGCTGGGATTACATTGAGTTAGGACTCTACCTCTCCAATGAATCTTATTTATTTGATTGTATATATGTAGGCCTCTAGTATGGATTTTTGTACAGCCATATCAAAAATGCCAGTTAAGTAAAAAAAATACACTATGTCTTACCATGACATCCCATCTGTATTGTTGATCTTCATCTATTCTTGACTAATGGGTTACACTTCCAATCCTCGGAACCGATCCAGCCTTCATAAAGCTCGCGTCAGCCAAAAAATCTCTTGAGCTACAAGTCTACCCATAATTCCCTTCTTCACATTACCTCAGATCAAGTTTGCCAATAATTAACACATTTTAGATAATATATAAAGAGTACAAGTCAGATGCCTTGTCCGAGACATTCTTAGCAACAAGAACCCAGGAAAGGATGTCACTCCACCAGAAACCTACAGGAGGGGGCAGGCAGGAGGAATGCAAGAATAGATGAAGATCGACAACACAGATGGAATGTTATGGTAAGACATAACTTCTTTATCTGATGTTGTCAATCTTCATCTGTTCTTGACTAATGAGACAGAGTCCCCAGCTACTTGGAATCCTGGGAGGCTCTATGGAAGGACATTCCTGAGTACCATAAAACCAAAGGATGCTCCCCCTCTTGAGACCATATCCAATTTGTAATGCGAAATAAAGGTATGAGGTTTAGCTCAAGTTCTAGCTGCACAAATTTCTGACATAGAAGCTTTGGAATGAAAAACAGCAGAAGTCATCATTGATCTATTAGAATGCGCCTTAACTGGCTTAGGAAGTTTCATGTTCATTTTCGTATAAATGAAAGAAATGCAATCTCTTAACCATTTGGACAGTCACCTTAGAGACTGGTCTGCCCACATTCGCACTGGCGAAGGATACAAGCAACTGTTCAGATCATCGAACTTGCTTAATTCTGTCTAGGTAGAAGCGCAACTGCCTGTGTACATCCAGAAGGTGAAGGCAATACTCTCCTTGGAAAAATTTGGAAAGAATACAGGTAAGTCTATGGACTGGATGATATTGGTCTCTAAAATCACTTTAGGAAGAAATGTTGGGTTTGTTCTAAGCAACACTCTGTCTTATGGAAAACTAGATATGGAGCTGTAGAACATAAAGCCTGTAGTTCAGAGACTCATCTCAATGAAGTGACAGCTATGAGAAGTAATGTCTTCCAAGAGAGGAACTTTAAATCACAGGTAGCTGCAGGCTCAAACAGAGGTGCAGTAAGTGACTGTAGCACCAGAGTCAAATCCCAAGGTGGGAGAGGCTCTTTGAAAGGGGGCTTCAAATGTATTGTACCTTTAAGGAAAACTCGACAGAGTCTGTGAGACATTATGGGCTGGTCTCCAAACCCATCGTGAAAACTCAAAATAGCTGCTAAGATAACTTTGATCGTAGAAGCAGAGGTGCCTTTATTAAAGATGGCCATTAGGAAGTCCAGGATGTTTTCTACTGGCACTAAAAAGGGGTCTAGACTGTTATCAGAAGCCCAAATAGAAAAACACTTCAATTTGCTTATGTATAGAGTCCTGGTGGATGGCTTATGAGATGCCAACAAAATGTGTCGCACAGGGGGTGGTATATCATGATGTCTGGCGACTATTAGAACTGGAGTAACCAAGCTGTTATCTTGAGAGTCTGAAGACTGGGATACACCACTCCCTTAGGATGGGACAAAAGATCTGGAACTGGATTGAGAGTCCAAGGGCGGCAAAGAAGATGAGGCCAAAGGAAGGGAACTCATATCTGTCAAGACCAATAAGGAGCAATGAGGATCACCTGCCTTCTCAACTGAGCTGCTTTCTTGAGAAATAGAGGAATTATGGGAAAGGGAGGAAAGGCATAGAGGAGACCTGGGGGCCAATTGTGTAGAAAAGTGTCCCTGGGGGACTCCCCCTATGGGGGAATTAGGGCAAGGTATTTTCTGCACTTGCTGTTTAGGGGTGAAGCAAACAGATCACAGCAAGGCTGGCCCCAGCGAAGAAATATCTCCTTTGCTACTCTGGAGTTCAGAGACCAATCCTGAGGCATAATGATGCATCTGGTCAGTTTGTCTGATATCTCGTTTGAATTCTCCGGGATGTGCATTGCTATCAGAAAGTGGTTGGACGTTATAGCCCATTGCCACACTCACTGGGCTTCTCGACACTATGCGTAGGACTTGGTTCCCCCCTGTTTGTTGATGTACCAGACTACTGACATGTTGTCCGACTGAATAGCTATCATCCCCAGAAGTAAGGCAGAATGAAACACTTGCAGTGCGAGAAGCACTGCTCTTAACTCCAGTACAGTGATGCGCAGGTTGGCCTCGGAGGGGGACCAAGTGCCTTGGACTGTCTTCCCCAGATAATGCCACTCCCACCCCATCTGAGAAGCATCCGTGGTCACTATGGCCTTGGGCTGAGGGAAAGGGGCCTTAAGGAGCCCTTTGAGGATCAATTTATTTTATTTTTCTCTCTGTTATGGTTCTATTACTAAAGCCCTGGCAAATGGAACAATCCACACTCAAGTGGGGAACACCCAAACAGTAAACACATTTTTTGTGAGAGTCTAAGTTTGGCATCTTCCTGCCACACTCAGTACATTGTTTAAAGCCTTTCATAGAATATTTAGGTTTCTCTGCCATATTTACATGAAAGAGATGGCAGAAGGACAGAAAGAAGGCTCACACAGACACAAACACACTGAAGTAGAGAAAATCTACCAAATATTTTAGAAAAGTTACCACAACGGTAAAAATAGAGAAGGGGCTACCAGCGATGATAGAGGAAAAGAAAACTACCAGCAGTAAGAGGAAATAATGCACTCAAGGGTAAACCAGACACTCAGGCAAGAAAGAAGCTAGGAAGTAAAAAGTTATAAAAATTATTTGAAAGTACCTAGCTACGCGAGAGTCAGCTGATGCCTCCTACTCGCAAGAGCTGCAAACGAGATCTGAGGTAATGTGAAGAAGGGCAATGTGGGTAGCCTTGTAGCTCAAGAGTTTTTTGGCTGATGCTAGCTTTATGACAGCCAGATTGGTTCCAAGGATCGTAACTGTAACCCATTAGTCAAGAATAGATAAAGACTGACAACATCAGACGAAATGTTAATTTCAGTGACTCTGATGTCAAATACTGCCTATCAGTGAAATACAATGTTGGAAGTTGATGCTATTTCAATATGCCTGTGGGCAATCCTGAGCAAAGTGCACACTGACATAAAAAGACAACAGACAGTGTTAGTGGATCACTAATAGGTAAACAGAAGATGTATTCACAAAAAGAAAAGGATGCACTGGCAATGGTGTGGCTTGTAAACATTTCCATGTATACTTGTTTGCAAAGGAATCTCTAGAAATCTCTGCTGTCAGAAAACCGCTGGCCAATTTTAACAGCCTAAATTAAAAAGTCTTTTTAGAATATAAACAAAAGTTATATTTACCATAATGCTAGATCATTTTAGTCCCTCTCCATTTGTCTTGACAGCTGGTTATCCACTTCAAGGCAGATCCAAGCTGGTGGTATTTTCAGAGTGCCTATGGCACTCAAGCTGCAATGATGCACTATGCTAGAAGTATCTCCTCAAGTTTGCCCTAATATCAGATGGGAATATCCCTGAAAAGGGAGCCCCAAGAGAGGAATAACTAGTGGATAAAGGATATGCAGCATGAAGGCTTCAGGTCTGATCTATTGTGATACTCCAGAAATAAAATAAGGGATATTATGACAAATAAGAATGGGGGAAGGAGGGTGAGATGTTGAGATGGATGGTGAGGGACAAAAGGATCCAGCATTATAGTAAGTACATAATTTTTGTATACTGTGTTGTTCCCTCTGTCCAGCTCAACAGTTGGGACACAGTCCTCAGGTACTAAGATCTCCATGTAACACCATGGCAGGGAAGTTTTTAGTATGATGGAACTGAAAGCAGTTTTGGTATTGAAATGATGTCTAGTTTATAATGCTTGACAAAAGTATGCATGCGAGATCAATTTGTTGCAGCAGACATTTCATTCAATGAAAATTTTTTTAAAAAGGCAATGGGGTGTGATCTTGGTTTAGATGAGAGTGGTGAATGCTTTGAATTCTAAACAAAGGAAATGCAATCTGAGAGCCATTAGACAATGAGACTTTAGAGACTTTTGATCTCCAGTTTGGTTTCAAAAAACATACAAATAAATGGTCATCTTTAGGAAAGGATTTTGTGTGGTGTAAGCAAAATCTAAGCTGACAATATATGTCTAAGGTATGTAAAATGTACTCCCCTTTGTCAGAATAAATAGACAAAAAGATAGGTAAGTGTGTAACTTGTTTCAAGGCTGATTCTGTAGTTACTTTGGGGACAAAGGTAGGGTTAGGTTTGAAAATAACTATGTCCCTGTGGAAAATTAAGTAAAGGTACATGCAGGACAAGGCCTGCAGTTCAGACATTTGTCTAACTGAGGTCACTACCACCAAAAATAAGATTTTTAAGGAATGAACTTCAATTTGACCTTAAAGGAAGTCTCAAATGTATGGGGGCCTGTAACATCAAGGTAATTTCCCAAGGAAGAGTTGAATCTTTGATAGTAGGTCTCAACAGAAAGGTGCTCTTTAGGAAAGTTTTAGAAACTTTCAAGGATATTATAGGTAAATCATCTGTTCCCATGTGAAAACCGGAGAAAGCAGCTAACTGAACTTTAATGGTAGAATACCATTGACCCTCCAGGTAATCTAGAATGGAAGGAAGGGGACTGAAAAAGGGTTAAGTCTGTTCTCCACTGGACATACAGAGAACATTTTTCATTTGCTCTCATGGATCTTTCTAGTACAATGTTTCTGTAAGGCTGTAAAAATGTGTGCAACCTAGAAGGAACTGAAGAGTCCCTGGCCATCATTGGAACTGCAGAAACCATGCAGGTAATTTGAAGGACTTGATGTCTAGCTGAGGCTTGCCAGATGGTTGAGATAGGACATCGGTATAGGGATGCAGGACCCATGGAGGTCATAGAAGATGAGTCTATAGAAAAGGAACTAAAAGGAACTAAACCTGTCAGGCTCAGAATGTGATTATGAGAATTGCTTTTGCCTCTCACATGAAAGTTTTCTGTAGGAACTTTGCTGTCAGAATAACTTGTGTACAAGCACAAAAGAGACCAGGTGGCCAAGTAGGAACCAGGCCATCCCTTGGTAGAAGAATTTGTATTGATGGGAGATGCAAAATGGTCACAGCAGGGCTGGCCCCACTGGCTGAAAATTTCTATTGCCATTGTATTATTGTGGGACCACAGTGACTCAGCTTCTCCGCAAGAATATTCGACCTGGTATGTGCATTGCTATGAGAAAACTTAGTGAAGTCATTGCACACTGTCATACCCTCATGGTCCCTTGACATAGCAAGTATGAACAGGGTTCCCCCCATTTGTTGATGTACCACACCATAGCAGTGTTGTCTGCATATATGGAAATCACACCCTGGGAAAGATAGTCCTAAAGTGCCCACAATGCTAGGATGACTGCCCTCATCAGGAGAATGTTCATGTGAAGACGGGCTTCCTGACTGGTCAACATTCCCTGAACCATCCTCCCTTCAAAATGCCCCCCACACACATCTAAGGGGAGATGTCTGTATCTCCACTGACCATGGAAAGAAGAAGAAGGACAAACGGACATACCTGGGTAACCAGAGAAAATGTTATCCACCAAGAGATGTGAAGATGACACAGGGAGTAGTGGTCTAACTGGATGGTGAGCAGTCTGTGTTAACAAAGACCATTGGACCAAGAGGGTCCACTGCAGAATTCTCATAAACAGCCTTACTTGAAGGGCCAAGGTTATCAAAGCTGCCATGGAGCCAAGCAAATGAAGAATAAGAGATGCTGGAGGATTCAGAGTACTGAGGATGTCTTGTGCCTGCAAGAGAAGGGAAGTTTACCTTGATGGTGACAGTCTTGCAATTTGAGATACTGTGTATAGATGGGGTCTACGTCAAAGTATTGAATGATCTCATCCTTGAACTGCTATTCATCAAGACCATAAGATAGACCAATTAATTCAGCAAATGTTTATTTTAGTGAATACTACCTCATCAAAGTACATTAGTTATCTAACTGCTAAAACAGCGATACATACTGCAGAATTAAGTCAACAGTTAGATATATTTTACAAAGTGCATACATGTGACACCTGTGCACTGGCCCAGTAATCAAGAAGCCTCAATCCTCACCACTAGCACCAGTGAGGGGCATCCACATTGGGAGGGATAACAAGTACACACACAGTAAAGTACAATTTCCCTTAAGAGCACACAGAGATCACAGTCAGTCTGGGGCTGGTTTCTCTCTTTCTCTCCAGATCCCCAATAAGACTCCCCACTGGCACAGCTATAGAGTGGGGTCCTTAGCCAGGGTCTCAAGCCAAGTCCTCCTAGCACTCTCTCTGCCAACCAGTGCTTCGTGTCCCTGCCCAAGTAGCTGACACACACACACACACACACACACACACACACACACACACACACACACACACACACGCACACCCTTTGAGATATGAGTTATATACAGACACACAGACACTCCTGGGGAAGGCTGGCACAGGTTTTCCAGCTATGCCCCCTTCTCTCCAGACTAAAAGGTAGAAATCACTGCCACCAGGACCCCTACTTATCAGCTACTCTAAGGCCCTTCCCAAAGGGTGACCAATTTCACTGTGGAATACTACTGATATCCAAATAGTAATTGTGATTGAGTTGCAAGACTATTGGAGTGGCTTGGACAGTATCAGTAAATACATGCAAGTACTCTAAAGCTTAAATTATCTCTACACAAAACAACCACAGTTGAAAGGTTTAAAAATATTTAATAATAAATAATATAACACAAGACAAATCTTCTCAATTCAACACAGTGCTAGTCAGGAGTTCAGAAATCACAGGAAAATGCTTAAAATAATACTGTAGAATAGTCTGACATAAATATAGAAAACAGCTAGACTAAATCTGGCTAGATTCCTATCTAACTTCTAAGAGCAATCATAGTTCTAAATAAACTTACATATAGAACAAAGGCAGAGTACTGGTGAGTTGTCAGTTCTGAAGACAAATGCCAAAATGCCCTCTCTCTGTCTCTCTCTCTCTCTCTCTCTCTGAGACAGTCTTTTAAATTGATAATACATCACTGCTGACTCATTTTAGATTACATCATTCTTCTCCAGTTCCAAGACTAACAGAAACTCAGAGTTTAACATATCTTTGATCTTGCACCTGGTCAGGAAACGACAGCAATCAAAGACATTATATATGTAAAATCTAGCAATAAACTCTGGCCTCAAAACAATAGAAAAAAATCTGCTGGTCCAGACATCACAGCTCCGAATTTGAGATTAAACAGTATTACAATGGTTGACTTAGCAGCTTTCTTCCAGCAGAGTGCACTGCTGTTACATTTTTGACGTTCAAGATTTAACACAATTTTCTTCCATTAAATAAGCGTGTGGCTTATATCAATATCTACAAATGACAGAATTATCTACAAAAGTCTATCTAGCTAGGCTGGCAGCCTTCACAGTACATATTAAAGTTCATAAACTTTCAATGTGCAGATGTGTCTACTGTAACTGTAAAGAATACAATTTATTGTACAAGTTGTTATAAAAATATTGCTTTAAAGTGAAATACCAAGCATTATAGTTTGCCACGAAAAGCTGCTAACTAGTGCTTGAAAACAGAGACAGCTATGGCATGCAATCTTTCCTAACAACTATCGCTCTGCTTCTGAAAGTTTAGATTAGCTTGCTTATTCTACATTTTGCATAATTAATGGTATTTTATTTTTACTGTAGTGTGTGTGTGTTGGGATATGTAGCATATCACGTTTAAGGTGTTAATTTACTTTCGTGTAGTGCAAAGTTGAGCAAGTCTATTTCTAATTAATGTTTGGATTTCATGGGTACCATTATACACTTTAGCAATTTAGTTTATATAGTATGTATAGTGACTCTGGAGAGTTGCCTTTTCTGTTAAGTTTTTTATTCACCGGGTTGCTATAATGTCTGCAGTGTTGGCCAACTAATGTACTTTGATGAGTGAGTATTCACTAAAATAAATGATTGCTGAATGAATTGTTCAATCTTGTGGTCTATCCTGTAACTGACTGGGTTGCAAGCTTGATTTTCCCCCAAAAAATCTCTTGCTTGGATTAAGGATTCTTTTATTTTTGCAGTGAGTACCAGTCTTCTACATAAAAGAACACATGAAACCCCCGCAGCCAGAAGTATGCTACCACTATTGCCATACACTTGGTAAACACCCAGGGCGAGGCTGTGGTGAGTCTAAATGGCAGAACCCTGAACTTATAGCAACTGGCTCCCAGTTAGAAGTGAAGCTACCTTCCAGAATGTTGTGCAGTCTTTACATAATAGATATCCTGAAGGTCTATGGAGCACATTCAGTTTCCCTTTCTGAAGAGAGGAATAATAAATTAGGTTCATAGATTATGTTCATAGATTAGTACTAGGCAAACTGCCCTTGTGAGACATTTTTAAGCCTAGCCAATTATCCCATGTGAGACTCAAACCCTGTACCTTGTGTTTGTAAGGCAAACACCTTAACCATTAGGCCACCCTCCCAACCCAAACATAGATTCATAGCTTAGAACTAGGCTAACTGCCCTTGTGAGCCATTTCAAGCCTAGCCAATTACCCCATGTGAGAATCAAACCCTGCAGCTTGCATCTGTAAGGTAAACACCTTAACCATCATGCCATCCTCCCAATTGTGCCATGAGCATCCAGAACAAGGTCATTGTTATAAATGTGTTGAGACTGCTGAGGTCCAAAATGGACCTGAGGTCCTTGTTCTTTTTTGGAGCTAAAAAGAATGTTGAACAGACTTTGGATCCTTTGTTGTCTGGTGGAATTGCCTGGATGAGTCTCTTTTTTAGCAGCCAGGAAATGTCTTGGGCTGCAGCCCTTCTTTGTTGGGGTGGAACATCTGGAAGTCTTGTTGGAATGGGTCAGTTTGGCTTGAAAGGGGCTTATGTACCATCCAGATATTATTTTCTTCACCCAAAAATCCTGTGTGATAGCTACCCATTTTTTTTTACGTGAAGGGAGAAGCATCCTCTGACTGCCTCCACAGGGGAGCAGGTGGGCAATTTTTCAGGGACACTGAAAAGGCTTACTGGAGAAAGGACCTCTAAACCTTTGGTTTTTCAGACCCCACCTCTGCTTCTGGGATGGTGCCTGTTGGACATTTTCCCTCTGCCAAAGGGGGCTCTGTCAAAAAAGGAATCAGGCAAAATTCAGGGACTTCTTAAACCAGACATGTTTCCTTCCCCTCTGATTCCTGAAGAAGGATCATTTAGGGTTACAGAAATGAATCCCAGCAGTGGACAACATTTTGCCTTCTTGCTCACTCTTAGACCAAGTATCTTTTACTTTGGGCCAAAAAAAAAGATTAACATTGTTTGGGGCATTAAGAGAAGTTGCCTTAAAGCTGTCTGCAAAATCACAAAGCTAGAGCCAGGCATGGCAATGTATAGCAATGCCAGTACATGCTGCTCTCAATGTCTCATCTATTGCACTGGAAATCAGCCTCATGATGCATTAGTAATTGGCAGCATGGAAGCCAGCTGTGATTCCAAAGACTTCTTAATTGCTGCTATATGAAATCTCCTGAAAGAGTTTAGTAGTTTGCTCACTAATTCCCTCTAAAATCTGGTAATATAAGATCTGTAGTTTAATGTTTTAAGGATGAAAGTCCCCAAAGCACACGCACTCTTTCCAAAATGATCCATTGCTATAGACTCCATGTTAGGTGGAGGGACTGTAGAGCTCACTTCAGATAGCTCTTTCTAGTGGTCACTGCAATAATAATTGCGGCTGTAACAGGACCTTTGTTCCAATGTGATTGATCCTTTGGAGAGACAATACCTTGTCTGGTTCACATGGGATTGGTTCCACTACATCAGGATCCCACCAAGCTGTCTGCAAAACAGCATCAATAAGTTGACTGGCAGGAGGGAACACTGAGGAGGTACATGGGCCTGCTTTAAAGGCCTCAAAAAAACTTCCATCTTCAGAAGAAGGGGTGTCAGTTGGTCAGTTCTCCCTTTCTTTTAACAATTCTATCAACTCATCAAATGAGCTGTCTTCTGATGAGATCTATGGGATCTTTCTCCTCCATCAGTGTCAGTGTCCTCACTGAGTGACTCATAAGGGGAGTTCAAATCCCTCCTCTTGCACTAATGCTTTCTGTACTCTTTAGGTGGGGAAGAAGTTAAAAAGTCAGAAGTGCCTCTGGTCCCATGAATAAGGGTAGATCAAGGCTGTTCAAAACAGGCTGTCCCCTTGCAAAAGGTGATGACAGCCAACAGTCACAGATACAATGGGAGATCTGGATGGAGCTGAAATGAGGGACGCATCCTAGTCCTGAGTAGATTGTTAGTCCAGGATCTTCCCAAAAACCTCAAAAGCTGAGGATAGAGCCAACATAACTTAGGTGAGCAATCTCCTAGCCAGACCTGAACTCGGTTGATGGATCAGAAGATTGAACCCCAGAGCTGAAGACCCAACTGGATATGATGCTGAGACTGGAGATAAAGAGTTGAAGGCAGAACCATCCAGGGACAAGGAAAGACCCAACCATTTAGAGCTGACCCCCCATGCTAGATCATCAGCATCAACTTCTCAGCTCAGGGATGCTGTTGCTCCAAAGGCTCTGGAGTCAAGTTCATAGGTTTATAGGTAGGTACTAAGCTATTGGCCCTAGGGCCTATACAAGCCTAGCCAAAAAGGTACCCTGGCTTTTGCCACCCAAGAAAATTATTTTCCTGTGCTCCTGTCAAGCAGAACCACAGAAGTGATCCCCGGGGTGAATTTCTTATTACCCATCCAATCATCAAGATTTTTCTTGAAGAGTGCTAATGATGAGCTCTGTTTGACATAGATAGGTAGTCTGTTCCAGAGTATGGGAAATCTCTGGGACAGGAATCTATCCCTCCAGCATGTTCTGTTTATTGTGGTGACAAGGTTTAGGTCCCTAAAGCATGTAGCTCGGAGGGATTGGGATTTCTTTAAGTGGAGCATGTCCAACAGCTCTGGGTTTGACATAGCTTTGTATGTTAGGCAGAGATCGCCTCTGAGTAGGCGATATGTGAGGGAGTAAAGCTGGAGTTTATTTTAGCTGGACTGCGTAGGGCATCTGTTTGAGGCCAGTAATCCTCTTTGTGAGGTATTTCTGCGGCCTTTCCAGTTGTTTTAGATGTCTTGTGAGGTACATACCAAAAGAGGCGTTGTACTCTATAATGGGTCTAATGAGTGATGAGTAGAGGGGAACAATGACCTATTTTTTTCTGGATGAGAAATCTTTTGTGATGAGGTGTGCCATGTAGAAAGATTTCCTGACCACTGTGGCGATGTGATTATCAAAAGAGAAACTACTGTCCACCTGTGTCCCAAGGTCTCTTATCACACTTTCAGTGTTAAGTAGACTACCGCCTCTGTGGTAGTTCATGGGTACAGAGTTTTTACCAAAGGGGATGACAATGCACTCTTTGGCATTGAGCTTGAGGCCATGGCTTTGACACCAGGCATCTGGCTCCATGAGGCCCTTCTGTAGGATGTCCACATCTTTAGGAGTTTTGATTATGGCTCCTAGTTTGCAGTCATTTGCGAATTTAGTTAGCCAAAGACCTTCTGTGTTAGCCTGTACTTCAGAGAAGTAGATACCAAACATGAGAGGACCCAGGACTGAACCCTGTGGTACTCCACTTGTCACTGGTCTGAAGTCTGATTTGGAGTCTGCTACTTTCACAGTGTGGGTTCTGTCAGTAAGCCAGTTGGCAACCCATCTTGTGACATAGGGATTTATACCTAGTTTAGTGAGTGTATCTATAATTCCAGAGTGGGGGATGGTGTCAAACGCCTTGGCGAGATCTAGATAGGCTGTATGAACCACCTTACCCTCATCTATGGCTTTGGTGACTGCTTCAAAGAAGTCTATCAGGTTTAGGAGACATGATCTGCCTTTTACAAACCCGAACTGTGTGGGGTCCAGAGTTTGGAGATCTCCAATGTCTTTGTTTATGAGTTCCATGATGATACGTTCTATGGCCTTGCAGACCAGGCTCGTCAGGCTAATGGGGCGGTAGTTCCCAGGGTCTGTTGTGCCCCCCCCCCTTTGTGGAGTGGGATAACTGTTGTGGTGCACCATTCAATGGGCACAAAGCCTAAGGTGAGGCTTGAAATTGAACATGGTACTTAGGTGGGGTGCCAGTTCATTCTGTAGTTCGTGTAGAAGGCAGCCTGGGATGTTGTCAAGTCCCATGGATGCTGTGTTCTTGGCTTTGGAGAGTGAGGGTTTTACCTGTGCAGCCGTGATTACAGGAACTTTTCATTCTTCCGGTATAAAGATGGGCCCTTTAGAGGGTGAGAGGGGGGTAAAGCTAGCACTGACCCTATCTGCCAGGATGTTGGCAATATCAGTTGGTTCTGTATATTTAGTGTCATTGTGCTGTAACTCAGAGCAGATCTGAGTGTTGCCATTGAGATTCTTGACATAGCTATAGAATGCTTTGTGGTTGTCTTTAGAATCAGTGGCGATTTTGTTTTCATAACTAGCTTTGGAGGATTTTATGAGGGATCTCAGCTTCTTACTGAGGCTGACCAGGGAGTTCCTCCAATCGTGGGATTTTACTCTTTTTTGCAACAGTTTCTTTCTTCTGTTGTAGAGTTTGTTTATGGCAGAAGACCACCAGATTGGCTTCCTTTTTTTGGAGGATAGCATCTTCTTTTTGTTAAGGATAGCACTTTTCATGCACTCGTGTAAGTGCTTATAAAGTACATTTGTGTAGGATTCGGCAGTCGTACGTCCATTGTCCATCTGCATGGGTGTCGTGAAGTTTACCACTTCTGTCTTAAGAAGCGTGAAGTTGTCTTTGGAGAAATGTTTTATGGTTGTTTTCCTAATGGGGGGAGGGAGCGGGATGTGGATGTCTAGGGTGATTATCTTGTGGTCGGATCTGACCGATGAGGAGCTGACCTCTGGTGTGGAACACCAGTCGCCCATGTTGGTGATGACCAGGTCCAGGATATTGCTGCCCCTGGTGGGGGTGTGGATAAGTTGATCCAAGGCATTAGAATTGATGAATTCCAGAAAACGTCGAGCAAAAGAGTTGGTACACGAGTAGTTTTCCCAGTTATTGGTGGGGTAGTTGAAATCACCCATTATTAGGGTGTTGGGTTGTACCTTAATATTTTCCAGTGTATCAAGAAAAGAGGAGTGGGAATCCTGGGGCATGGTGGGGGGTCTGTAGCAAGCTACAATCTGGATTGCGGTTTTGCCCAGAGTTAGTTGAACTTGGATAATCTCGGATGCATTATGCTGAGCAACTAGCTTGGAGGTGTGGATATCCTTAATGAATATGGACACGCCTCCACCTTTAGTGTTTCGGTCCGGGTTTGTTGGCCGAAAGGTGTGGTATGAATTATAGCCTGGTAATGCAGGGGTGCTCTCTGGAGCTTTGAACCAGGTCTCTGTCACTGCACAGATGTTGATGTTCTCCATTTTAAGCAGTGCCTCGAGTGAGTGCATTTTGAGGTTTAGACTTCTAGCATTGAGTAGCATTACCCTCAGGTTTTGCTTGCTTGTACCTGTTATGGTGGTGAATTTGTCATTTGAACCTTGCCTAAAAAAGGCACTATAGGGGTGGCAAGAGCCTTTGCCAGTAGCCAGATTCCCAAGGGTGACAGATGCAGGCCATCTCTGGCAAAGCAGAGTGGTTTGTCGATCATGTTATCCCAGGCAGACAGATACTGGATTCCCTTAGAATGACACCAATTATTGAAGTCAATCATTTTGTCCTTGTATTATGGTAACATTCTGGATGATGGCAGGATGCTACTCAGGGCGATGGTCATACCTGCCTGGGCTACAAGATCGGAGAGCTCCTCCATGTCTCTTTTCATGTAGTCCAGAAAGGTACTTCTCAGGTCATTCACACCTACATGGACAATGACAGAGTCATATTTGTACTTGTTGTGGAGTGACCTGAGTGCATGCATTATGTGGCGGATCGTGGCACCCGACAGACAGCTGACAGTAACTTTCTCCTTGTTTAGCCTGGTGAGTAGAACATCAGTGTGCCTGACTATAGAGTCAACTATGACTAGAGTGTTGGGTACATTATGCCTTTTGGGCTGTAGTTGAGTGGCACACTGAGTATGTGGGCTATGTGTCATTTGGGTTGTGTTGGGGGGGGGGGGGTGGAGGTTGCTTTCATTTCTGCTTTGTAGGTCTCGGTTGCTTGGGCAGATTTTTACTGAGAGCCTCCGCGAATGTAGGTGTGTGTTTTGTGCTTCTGTATGTGTGTTTTGGTGTTGTAGGTTTTGAGGGACTATGTGATGAGTGTGGTGCAGTGAAAGTGTTTACCTTCTCCTCTTGACTGTCTAATCCAGTCTTCGGTGAAGAGAGCTTTGCTTCCAGCTTGGCTATATAAGTGCATCTCTCACAGGTCATAGTGTTGGGTGGTAGGAGGAGAGGGTTTTCTGTGTACATGAGGCAATTGCTGCACTGTCCCAAGATGCCCAGATTCATCAGGCAGATAGGAGAAAACACCGGGAGCTGACCTTTACACATGCCTGGATAGGTGCTTATTTATTAAGTACTAAAAACTGTTTTCCTGTAGACAAGTGAGGAAAGTTGAGTGCTGTAGTAATTTGTAGCTTATTTAGTGCTTACAACAAGTTCTGAACAAGTGCTGAGCTCAAAGAAACAGATTTGAGTGCTAAAATGAAAAAGCTGTCTAGTTGCAAGGGAAAATTTGAAAAGCAGACATTATGGCACTAGGAATAGTTTATCCCTAGTGTGGGGGGGGGGGGGGGCTCAGGAGCTTGCAAACAGTCCTGGATACAGCAAATCTGTGTCTGGACAAGACCTGTTACAGGAAAGAGGGGAAGCAAGCTTAGAATTTTTTTTCAGTAAAGTGGAAATGGAGAAAGCTGGAACAGAAGTTAATTCAAGGTTAAGAATCTGAGTGGGTTGGCCTTCACAAATGTTCTCTATTAGATTGAATGAACTAATGACACTAGACTGGGAGGAGTGTCACAGATCAAATATACAGTATGGGCGGGCAACTGCAAAGCCAGTAAGACACCAAGTATAAGAACACCACAACACTAGGGAGGGTGGGTGAGGAAACTATTACAGTTCCTAGCTGTAGCCACTAAATGAAAGTTTAAGACAGATCAAGGAGCAAGCAGACTCTAGAGAATGCTTTTAATTGTAAACAGACTAGATTACAACACAGAAACATCAAAAAATCACAATTGCTCTCTGAGGATCAAGACCTTGAAATTCCCTTTGGAGAATGATCCGAGATTACAATAGTCTCAGAACTAATCAAGGAATAAATAGGATGTTGCAGCCAGGATGGTTCTGAAAATCTTGGTACCAAAGGTGGAGAATGTCCCAGGATTCTTGTTATCTTCAGAGCTAAAGCAGAAGTAGGTGGAGAATCTGATGGTCTTTTGCTTTTCTCCCTTTACTCCTCATGAGCTTTATCTCTACCCATTGTCTCTTTCCTTCTCTTTAGGTTTGAACTTAGACTTTTTTCTGAAGATTTAACTACCTACTTCTCAGCACTTTTGGGAAACTGAGAAGGTAGCATCTCATTGGAGGATCTGGGTGATACCACGGCTGTACCAGGAAGAAGGCCCCTAATAACTAACTGTGTCCAACAGCGCCAGCTACCTGAATGATCTGCTGATCTCTGCAAAACTTAAGTAAAAAATTTCACTGTATATTGCACTTTTGAACTGTATTTTTACTGTATAACTGCTTATTTGAACTGGGTTTTTTTCTGAAATTGTTCCACTTTGTTTGCTGTAGCATAGACTAGATTTAGACCTGCTGAATCTAGTGCTTTTGTATAACTTGAGCACTAAACCGAGCCATCTTCTTTGGAGAGGGTTCCCCTGCACCCTAGTGGCAGGAGTGTGCAGTTAGAACTCATATGATTGAAGGTTGTTGGAAAAGGGCTCAGTTTTGATCTTTATTATTGGTTAATTTCTTTAAATCAGTTTGCTCTTATTTCCTACATAAGCACCCCATTTGCACAGGTTTGCACGTGTTTGTGCATCAAGCACTGCCAAGCAGCGATGGGCACCATTGGCAGTTATAGATGCAAACACTTCTGCCTGCACATTTTCCTTTAGTACTCTGCTGGTGCTCCATCGGTAAGTTCTCACAACTGTTCCCTCACTGACAGGTGACACATTCAGCAAAGCTCCTGAGGTACCAACACAGATCCTACCCACTAGCCCTTCTTATTTTTTGTCCATTTCTCCTGTCATCTACTTTACCTGGTCCTTCTTGTCCTCTCCCTGTTTTCTGACCACATCAACTTACCTAGCATTATGGAAGAACAATTTCCCACAGTTCCTCCAGCCAGCCTGGTCAATATGGGCATCCTGAGGCAATGTAGCAATTGCCTCATGTACACTGACAGCCCACTTCTTCTAGTCTACACAAATTCATTATGTGAGAGATGCATCTGTATCAAGAACCTAGAATCAGGTCGGCCCGAATTCCAAAGTCTTGGTCCGGCGTCGGTTGCTGTCGCTTCTTCCCTGACGTCAGTGTGCCAGGGGTATATAAGAGGCATCCGACACCATTTTCTTCAGTCTTTCTTGCCACGCGGTGCTTGAAGCAGAAGCAGTTTGCAAGTGCTGGTTGGCCGACACCTGAGATTTTCGATTTGAATTTCAGTCCGAAGTCTTCAATAAAGCTAAGTACCCCGTTGGGGAACATTTTCTTGCCTCAGTCCGATGTCAGAAAAAGTTAACAATTGCATTTCTTGTGGGAAGCAAATACCTCATAAGGACTTCCATTCCTATTGTATTCCTTGCCTAGGCCCAGACCACGACGTCACAGGTTGTCGGTTTTGCGCTAGGTTTAATAAACGCACTATCAAATTCCGTTTTGACTTCGCACGGCATTACTTTGGTAGGAAATTTAATTATATCATGCCGTCGGAGCAACCGATGACCGCAATTCATAAAAAATGCAAGGATAAGGATAGGCAGCCTAGGAATAAGCCAGACCCCGAGGCCTCAGCTGGGCCTGTCACCGGTTCTCCAGTTTTCAGTGAGGCGCCTACGCAGCCCCTGATGCCCACAGAGCTGGAACCCCAGACAGCTGCCGACTCCCAAGCGGAGTCTACTAGGCCAACGCAGCCATCTACCGACACCGGAGCAGAATTAGACACCGATGCAGAGGAAACACCTTCGGTTGCAGAAGGTGTCTTCAGACCGACTACACTCACCATTAAATCTTATGCTAAGCTTAAAACTCCTTTAAAATCTAAGAAAACTGTTCATCAGTCTACAGGTCAAGGCCCCATGCCTAAGAAACAGATGCTTAAGATGACTGAAGATTTAATTACCCTTATCAGGGATTCCCATCCCCCTCCGGATAAAAGACCAGGTTTCTCTCTCCTCAGATTCTTCTGAGGAACAGGATTACACTTTTCCACCTTATGAGGATTCTGATGCTGAAGACTCTATTCCCTCAGCATCTCCCCCTGAAGACTACTCCTTTGGGGAAACATTACATACCATGAGGGAACATTTCCACTGGGAAGACCAGGATTACTCAGATTCTAAGAAAAGGCTCCGAGAGTTCCTTTTATTACCCCAGCACAGACCTCTTGCTATTCCTCCTGTTTTAGATATTGTGGATGATGTCTACTTGGAGTCTAGTTTAAATCCAGACTCTCTACCTCCTGCTCCAGCCAAACCAGACAGATACTACAGAGTACCTGACTCACACAAATTCCTTTATAAAAGCCCTGTAGCTGACCCAGAAACCATATCCCAGGGTCCTAAGGGGGCAAAAGCTTCTATGGCTAAAAATCCTGTGCCCTCTGAAAGAGATTCCAGAGCCCTAGATAGATGGGGAAAGAAAATATACACCTCTGCAACTCTAGCTATGAGAGCATTACACTGCCAGTTTCACATGTTGAAATATCAACAATTCCTGACGTCTCAGTTAAAACAAAAAATGAGCACACATTCAGAACAGCCTGAATTCAAGGAAATGCAGGATCTGTTGCATGCAGCTGAACAGGTGGGCAAGCATACTTTACAATGCGGATTTGATTCATTGGAAGCTCCCTATAGAGCAGCTGTTACTGGCTCTGTCATTCGTAGACATGCTTGGTTAAAAGAGCAAACCCTCCCTGACCATGTTAAAGCAAAATTATTAGATGCACCTTTACAACAGGATGTATTATTTGGTGTCAAAGCAGAAGAGGTTTTAAAGAAAATGGAGGATAAGGCTAAATCTATGCAAACGGTCAAGGATTTCTTGCAGGTACAACCCTCGCTTCAGCAGAAATTGGCCAACAAAAAATTGGTCCTTTCCAGCTTCAGACAGATCACAGAGGGGCAAATACTGACGCCCAAGGGGCAGAGGTCAGTCACAGGGCCCTTACAAACCTCGCCAATGGGGTTCTGCTACCCAGAAAGGAGGAGAAGACAGGCCCCAAGCTAGCAGAAGGCAGACACAATGACTCTATCCTCAAACTACCAAGCAAATCTCTCCTGGCAACACCCTTGGGAGGAAAACTAGCATTTTTTGCAGACAACTGGCAATCATCACAAAAGACAAATGGGTTCTAAACATTGTCTCTCAAGGATACAGATTCCACTTTCATACCTTACCAAGGATCAAAGGAATGCTAAACCTGCCACCAAATCAATGGGCAGAGGCACAAAAACAAATTACAGCCCTCATGAACATGACAGCCATTCAACAGGTACCTACACAGGTGCAAGGACAAGGATTTTACTCAAGACTCTTCCTAGTTCCAAGAAAGGACAAAGCATGGAGACCCATTCTGGATCTTTCAATTCTGAACACCTATCTGCAAGTACCAAAATTCAAGATGCTAACACTACAGCAGCTTCTTCCCATGCTGGGCAAGAATGCTTGGCTAGTCACTTTGGAGCTCAAGGAGTCATACCTGCATGTCCCTATCGGACAAAATTGCAGAAGATACCTCCACTTCATTGCAGGTTCAACACATTATCAATTCTCTGCACTGCCCTTTGGCTTATCTACTGTGCCCAGGGTCTTCACAAAATGCCTGGCACCAGTAATTGCATACTGCAGACAAAGAGGAATTCAAATATACCCATACCTGGACGACTGTCTTATTCAAGCAGAAAGCAAGGACATTCTTTTACAGCATCTGGCATTTGTCAAACACCTTCTAAGTTGCCTAGGGTACACAGTAAATGAAAAGAAATCAAAACTAGTGCCCTCACAAAACATAATATTCCTGGGTGCCAGCTTGAATACAACAGCCCAGATGGCTTATGAGGCGTGAGGCCAGACAAACAACGACAGATGTTTCAATATTTCAAAATAATGGCAACAAAGACCCAAATCCCTGCAAGAAAAATTCTGCAGGCCTTGGGATTCATGGCATCTTGCATACTACTAATACCATTTGCAAAACTGCATATGAGGAAATTACAATGGTACCTGAAAAGTGTATGGACTCAGCACAGCCACAGCTTGGAAACAATGATTCCACTCATTCCCTGCCTTCAACAGGAGTTTCTATGGTGGGCACAGGCATGTCACCTCAACAAGGGTCAGCCTTTCACCTTACCCACAGCCAGGCAAACTATGACAACAGATGCATCGGACTATGCCTGGGGAGCACACATGGCAGGACAGTGCATTCAGGGCAAATGGACTACAGATCAGAGACACCTGCATATCAATCAAAAAGAAATGCTAGCAGTGCAGAATGCCCTAACAGCTTTCAAGGACCTTCTACGCCCAGGACAACAACTAATAAGGACAGACAACACCACAGTTATGTGGTACATAAACAAGCAAGGAGGCACACATTCCTACCCTCTATGCAGGCAAGCAATGACCTTGTGGAACTCTGCACTGTCTTACCAGGTTCAATTACAAGCACAATTCCTGCAAGGAAAGAAAAACACATTGACAGACGACCTAAGCAGAAACATCATGGATCCACACGAATGGAAACTAGATCCACAAGTATTTGCAATGATAGCTCAAACATGGGGACGCCCAGACATAGATCTGTTTGCAAGCCCCCACAACTACCAACTTCAAAAATTTTGCACAAGGACCTTCCATCCACTAGCTTGGAAAGTGGACGCCCTCTCATTCAGTTGGAAAACATTAACAGTGTATGCCTTCCCTCCACTGCCTCTTCTAGCAAAGGTACTGCTGAAAGTCAGATTAGAGAGGCCACAAATGATTCTTGTTGCACCAGACTGGCCACGCCAACATTGGTTTCCAATTTTAAGGAACATGGCCCAGGGCCCACCATGGATTTTGCCACAAATTCCTCACCTGCTCACCCAGCGAGACAATCTGATTCTACACAGCCAGCTCAAGACTTTAAACCTGGCTGCATGGCAAATTACCTAAACAACCAGCCAACACCTTTATCCAAAGCTGTTATGAATGTCATTCTGGAGGCCAGGAGGCCCAGCACCAGGAAAACCTATTCAGACAAATGGAAAAGATTTTGCGCCTGGAACCAGGCTAAAGGCCTAAATCCCCTGGAGCCGAACATTCCTCAGATTCTACAATATTTAACTGAGATGTTACACAAAAGACTTTCCTTTTCATCTATTAAGATCCACGCCTCAGCAATTTCAGCTCATTACAGCATGGATCCTCCTTTATTTTCACATCCAGTCCTAAGACAGTAACCTCAGCTAGAAGAGTCTCAGAGCTACAGGCACTAATGGCAGTGGAACCTTTCCTCATTTTTCATCAAGACAGAGTTTCTCTATGAACTAATCCTTCCTTTGTGCCAAAGGTGGTATCCAGTGTGGCCCTAAACCAAACCATTCACTTGCCCACCTTCTTCCCAAATCCCCAGAACAAAGGAGAAAGACTCCTGCACTCTTTGGACATTCACAGACAATTATGTTACTACTTGGATAAAACTAAGGCTTTCAGAAAAACTGACCAGCTCTTTGTGGCCTATGCTACAGGATCGCAAGGAAAAGCTATCTCAAAACAGACCATTTCTAAATGGATAGGACATTGCATACGTTTCTGCTACACACATCATGGGAAACCAGTACCTGCTAACATTAGGTCCCACTCCACCAGGGCTACAGCTACATCAGCAGCCTTTCTCAGGGGAGTGCCAACCAAAGATATTCTGGAAGCTGCTACTTGGAGTTCAGTACACACCTTCACCAAACACTATCACTTACCTCTTTACTCTAAGACTAGAGCTGGTTTTGCCACTGCAGTTTTGCAGGGCCTACTAGCTTCTTCTAACCCTGTTTGACTCCACCTCCCCTCCTTAGCTTTGGGATTCAAACCAAGTGTGATGACTGCAGCAGGGTAACACGATGACCATGGTACAGTTTTGTACCTACCATAAATGTAGATGTTTGAGTGTTCACCCTGCTGCAGTCCAGGTTACCCTCCCTCCATCCCCTCTGAACTAGCTGAACTTATCTCTACCACTTTATCCTATACTACCTATGTGGTGTATTTGCTTGTACCTAAGGGGTTTTGTTTTATTTTTATATAGCTATATATATATATATATATATATATATATATATATATATATATATATATTTTTTTTTTTTTTTTTTTTTGCCTACCTTTTGGGGGCACCTGACATCTGGGGCAAGAAAAACTGAAGACAATGGCGTTGGATGCCTCTTATATACCCCTGGCGCACTGATGTCAGGGAAGAAGCGACAGCAACCGACACCAGACCAAGACTTTGGAATTCAGGCCGACTGCGGGACCGCCTGACGGCAGGATAGCCCAAGTGTAATGACTGCAGCAGGGTGAACACTCGAACATCTACATTTATGGTAGGTACAAAACTGTACTTTCCAACTCTTCTAAAAGAATTGGTGCCAGGCCCCCTCTTGGGGATATGTTAACTTGGTCTATGGCCATGTATAAAAAACTGTGTCCAGGAAAACACTGTACATGCTTTGCTAATGCATTGTCTATCTTGCTTTTTGTTAATTGCATACTAATTGATGGTCGTAATTCACCTACATACCCAATAGCAAAATTCGTGGACGACTTGTTAAAAAAGTATTTACTGCCAGAGGTACAAGTGTGTAAAGATTAATGGTCTTTTTTAGCAGAGCTAAACAAAATTGAATACAACAGTGATTATAATTTTTTAACTATAGATGTTAAAGATCTCTACACTTGTATCCCCCACTCAGTGGGTATTGATTGGGCAGCTGCCAGATTAAAGCAGAATGGTGCATCTAACAGTGAGATTAGTCTAGTAATTGAATTACTTGAGTTAGTATTAACTAAAAACTATTTCATGTTTGAGGAATCATTCTACTTGCAAATATCTGGTATTGCAATGGGTTCCCCTTGTGGAGGGAGTTTTGCTAACATCGTCATGGCTCAATGGGAGAGAGAGTATGAGTTTAACAACCCTAATGTAACCAGTAAAATAGTATACTATACTAGATTTCTGGATGACATCTTTATATTGCTGAAGGGACCAGTTCATGTAAGGTCAGAACTATTGCAGTACCTTAATGACACAACCGACTTTCTTAGGTTTACTTCGATGTTTGGAACAGAGGAAATAGCATACTTAGAAATGTTAGTGGTAAAAAATAGATCCTCACACTGTTATCAAGCAAGTATTTACAGGAAGGCAATGTATTCAAACGATTTTCTTCATTTTTCAAGTTGCCACCCATTTCACCAGAAATGTTCGGTCGTTAAAGGCCAATTAGTAAGAGTGTCTCGCATTAATACACAGTTGTCTGATTTTTATAGTGAGTGTGACCGCCTCAAGTTGATGTTTCTGGATCGTGGTTATCCTGAAGACTTAATAGATAGGTTGGTAGATGAAGTCACAGATAAGAGATTGAATGGTGTCTATTCACCAATATCAACGGTAAAACCCAAATGTGACACAACAATGGACGTACCAAGTAGGCTACTCGAAATAGCAACCCCTATGGATAGAAATGAAAGCAGATCATTACTTAGTATCAATAATTTCTGTTCAAAATTTATCACCACATTTACCTGTGACAGTCATCTAGTAATAGGTATACTTAAGAAAAACTGGGAGTTATTTAGATCATCCCCAGTGTTATGGGAAAGATTAGGTGATACACCCCATACAATTTTTAGAAGGGGGAGGAATCTAAAAAATGTTTTTGAATCAGTAAATTCTCAGGCCACAAAGGTAATTCGTATGTTTAAATGTGAAGCATGTAATTACTGCAAGTTTATGGAAACTTCTAACAACTTTGTGGTCAACAATTTGAAATATAAAGTGAGGTTCAAGTTCAATTGTAACTCCAAGTTTATAGTGTACCTCGCAAAGTGTAAACAGTGTAATGGTTTCTATATCGGAAAAACAGAGCATAAACTACGTGAGAGAGTATATGAACACCAGTATGCAATTAACAAAAGCAAGATAGACAATGCATTAGCAAAGCATGTACAGTGTTTTCCTGGACACAGTTTTTTATACATGGCCATAGACCAAGTTAACATATACTCAAGAGGGGGCCCGACACCAATTCTTTTAGAAGAGTTGGAACTAGCATGGCAAATCAGGCGGTAATTTTAACTTACAAGGTCTTCTGAGGAAGTTTGTTTTAGTACAAACGAAAAGCGTTCATTTATTATTGTGCTTAAAGCGTTGTACAATTGTTTTATCTTAGTAAACCTTTAATTTGATTTTGACTTTGCAAGCTGTTTTAGTTTGGTAGTTGGGTCAGGAGCTATGATTGTACCATCGATGGATGTAATAGATAAATCTATTGGGGCGGATTTAATAGTTGGAGTAAATAGTAATAGTTTTTTTTTTTGGCATTTAGGAGGAGGCGACGTTGTTAGAACCAGTTTTCTACTAGGTTAAATACTGTTTGGGTGATGGACTGGAGTTCAGATTTAGTGAATGCTTTACAAATCAAAGTGGAGTCATCTGTGTATTGTATGCAGGTAGGTAGAGGTAAATTTGTAGAAAGGTCGTTAATGAATATGGAGAAGAGTAGAGGTCCCAGGATAGAGCCTTGAGGGACACCAAGGGTAATAGGGAGATGTTTGGATAGGTTATTATCCCAAAGGACATCCTGCTGTCTATTGTGCAAGTAGGACTTGAACCATTGTAATGCCTGTGTGTCAAGTGAGAATGAATTGAGTATGTTGAGAAGTATTTGATGGTTAACCATATCAAAAGCTTTTGATAGGTCAATGAACAGGGCAGAGGAGAGCATGTTATTGTTACGATGTTTATTAATGCAGTCTGTAAAGGATAGGAGAGCAGTGGTGGTACTGTGGAATGGTCTAAAACCATGTTGATAGTCAGTTAGAAGGTTATTTTGGAGAATGTGGTCAAGAAATTGTTGATGGATGCATTTTTCCATGATTTTGGCTAGTGGTGATAGTAGGGCTATAGGCCGAAAGTTAGAGAGTTCAGTTGAGTTACCACCCTTGTGAAGTGGGATTATGCGAGAGATTTTCCAGAGTGAATGAACTGAGCCTTCAGTTATGGTTCTATTGATTAGGATAGAAATAAGATAGGCAAGAACTTTTGCAGCAGTTTGAAGGTATTCAGGTGGTAGGAGATCAGCTGAGGGAGTGCAAGGTTTAAGTTAATGAAGTAGAGTATAGATGAGGGCTGTATGAAGAGAGACATGACTGAGCTCTCTGATTCTGTGTCTCAGGCAGGTATGTCCCTAGCCTTAAGCAGCATTTTACCTTCACCTAGGATGATACCTCAATACAAATAAAAAATGATTAACTTCAACAATTGGCTTAGTTTCTGGTGTCATTCAAAGGGGATCCAGTATCTGTCAGCCTGGGATCACATGGTCGACAGACCTCAATGCTTTGCCAGAGATGGTCTTCGTCTGACACCCCTGGGATTTTGGTTATTGGCTAAGGCTCTTGATACCCCATAGTGCCTTTTTTAGGCAATGCTACAAGAACAAAATTTCCGATGTAAAAATACCCTCTAAAAACAATCTTAAGGTTAAGCTGCTAGTCGTTAGGAGTCTAAACCAGAAACTGCACTCACTAGAAGCAGTCCTCACATGGGATAATGCTGACATTTGTGCAGTTACTGACACCAGGTTTAAGGCTGTAGACAGCACCCCAGCTATACTAGGTTACATTTCGTTCCACATGTTCAAACCACAAACTGAAGGCATGAGAACTAAAGGAGGTGCTGTATCAATATTCATTAAGGAGAAATAGACCTCTAGATTGGTTAAAAAGCATGATTCTCTTAAATCATTTCAGGTGCAACTGACTGTAGGTAAGACCCTTCTTCAGGTCATTGTCAGCTATAGGACCCCCTTCATGAATCAGGACATCCACTCAACCCACTTGGATCTACTTGAGTCAATCAGGATACAACCAAATACCCTGGTTTTGGGTGACTTTAATTACCCATCTATTGACTGGGTAAATTATATGTGTCCTAACTCGCTTGCCCAAAGGTTCCTGAACTTCATTAACTCCAATGCCCTGGACAAGCTGGCTGACACACCACAAGGGACTCAAACATCCTGGATCTGTAAAGACATGCATCTGGAGCATTTCTCCCCAGGCCTCCGCTGAAAACTGGCTTTGTTCCAAGTCTGACTTTCCCAGTAAACAAATGTTAAAGAAATAAATAAATCTGGTGTTCACCAGCAAGGGGGATCACTGCACCACCCAGGTGACCATCCCTGGTGAGATCTGACCACAAATCAATCTCGCCAGAAGTAACAATAACACAAGACCCCCCCCCCCCCCCCCAGCAACAACTAGACTAAAAAACTTCTCCAAGGCCAATTACAACTTCTTATGGAACAGCATAAATAGCTTCATAGCCTCTCCCCCCACTGATGGAACAGACACCTCTGCTGAATTATACACCAATGCTTTATATAAACATCTGCACAATTATATTGACTCTGCCATACCAGATAGAACCAAAGCAAGATCTTCAAGAAAAAACAAACCTGCCTGGTGGACAACTGCCATTAACAGGCTATACAATAGGAGAAAGAAATTGCTGTATGAGTAGGAAGGAACGGTCTCAAAACTGGGAACACTACCTCCTCAACTTAAACAAGCAAATAAGACACCTAATGAAGTCCTCCAAAGCTAACTATGAATCCAAATTAGCTTCCCTAGCTAAGAATAACCACAAAGTGTTCTTAATTACCTTCACTCTCCTGTGACATATACCCCAAAGCATCCCTAACAGCTATCACCCACCTAGTATCTCTGAGAAGCAGGTCTTAAATGCCTTCTCCAAGGCCAAAAACACAACCTCTGTGGGACAAGACAACATCCCGGGCTGTGTTCTACATGGGTTAAAACAGGAATTAGCATCACCATTAGGCAAACTTTTCCATCACAGCTTAAGCACTGGCTTCAACTCAGTAGAATGGAAAACAGCTACTGTCATCCCTTTGCACAAAGGGGGTGCATCCACGGACCCCAAGAACTATAGACCCATTAGCCTGACCAGCCTTATCCCCAAGGCTATGGAACAGATCATCATGGACCTTATTAAATAAAGATATAGGAAATCTCCAAACCCTCGATCCCACCCAGTTTGGGTTTGTCAAGGGGAGATTATGCCTGTTAAACTTAGTGGACTTCTTTGAGACAGTCACCAAAGCCTTAGACAAGGGCAAATCTGCGCATATGGCCTACCTAGACTCAGCCAAGGCCTTTGACACAATCCCTCACTCAGGCATCATTGATAAACTCACCTAGCTGAGTATCAACCCATATTTTGTCAGGTGTGTTGCAAACCGGCTCACTGATACCACTCATATGGTCAAAACAGGGGATACCACCTCCTCCAGCAGACCCATAACCAGTGGTGTTCCACAGGGATCAGTTCTGGGACCCCTACTGTTTGGAATATACTTCTCAGAAGTACAGGCTAAAACTAAAGGACTGTGGCTGACAAAGTTTGCTGATGACTGCAAACTGTGAGCAATCATTGAAACCCCTAGCGATGTCAACATTCTGCAAGAAGGTCTTACGCAGACTGATGACTGGTGCCAAAGTCATGGTCTTAAACTTAGTGCAAAAAAATTCATTTTCATCCCCTTCAGCAAGGGTGATGTTCCTGCAAACTACCGCATCAATAGCAATACCCTAAACACATAGTCAGTGATGAGAAATCTGGGCATATAGGTCGATGGTAACCTTAACTTCGATCACCATGTCTCCACAATGGTAAGAAGGGCATTTTATATTGCTTGCCTCATAAGTAAGGGCATTGTCTCCAGAAATAAAAGAGGTTATAACCCCCCTGTACTCTTCCCTCTGCAAGGCAATAATAAAGTACAATGCTCCCTTTGGTATGTTCCTTTCCAAATACCTGCAGCAATTAGAGAGACTACAAAGGTTCCTTGCAAAGGAAATTCAGGGTCTTCAAGATCTGTCTTATGCGGACAACCTGAAATCATTGTCACTTTATTCTGTGTCATACAGACTGTTCAGAGGCAACCTGTGCCTTGCTTATAGAGCAATCTCTGATCTATCTTTAATGGAAATGCTGCACATTCACAAGTCAAATGGCACACAGGTCACTTGCTCAAAGGACCTTAACCTGGTATGTGACAGCAACAGAACTAGCTGAAGAGCCAGACTTGCCTCACAGAGGTTGCCCCACCTTTGGAACAAGCTTCCTATTCATGCTAAACAAAGCCCCTCATTGGCTCTATTTAAGCATAATTTGGACAACTGGTTGGGTAACTGGAAATTCACCCTGGGGCTTCCACCTGTGTCCCTCTTGGACAGGAGCAATAGGTGCTGATTTTAGTGTCTGCTTGAACCAGACACCCTTGGGAATATGGGATGACATTGGCTAGTATTGTAAGGGCCCTGGGACCATTAGCCTAGTACACTCCTATGATCTTACGATCCTATGAAAGAAGAGAAGATGTTACAGTTAGCAATCAGATGATCAGGACCTAAGCAGTAAATGCACAGTGAGGCTCTTGAGGTGGGACATTATGCCCACACTTAAGGTATTTTTTGAACTCTGACCCGTTCTTCATATCAACAGCGATTCAGTAGACAATATCCATATGAAGCCATATGAGCATCCTTGTTACTGAAATAAACTAACAACTAAGGAGCTTAATAAAATCCACCACTGCCAAGCTTGGGGCTAAAATAGCTACCCAAGCCGGAGACAGTCACAAGACATTATTATTTATGTTTGTAATATATAAAAAAAACAAAGCAGCAATGCACTGAGCTGGTTGAGAACAGTGTTACCTGCACTGAGGATGAAGATACAGTGAACCCTCTCGCCGATAAATTTAGGTCTAACTTTACCCCTCTCTCCCCTTCATCTGTCCCTCAGGATAAACCTGAAACTGTCTCCTCCAATTATCACAAAAGACCAAGTCCTAAACATGCAATCAAAGCAAAAAATATTCCATTGTTGGGTCCTGACAATATCCCAGATGCATCTTAAATAGCATGAAGCACCATTTAGCCACACCCCTAATAACACTATTCAATCTCAGTCTCCATACTGTTTTCTACTATGCAAATGGAGGGCGGCTACAGTCATTCCCCTGCAAAGGGAGGACTTTCCACAGACCCATAAGTCTGACCAGCCTCATCTGCAAAACCATGGAAAGACTTATCAGGGAACTAATCAATCAGAATATAGAAAACCTCCAAACCATGGGCCTGTCTCAATTTGGATTTGTCAAGGACAGGTCATGTTTGCACAACTTGATGGATTTTTTTGAAAAGGTCACCAGAGCAATGGATGAAGGCGAAATGGCACACATCACATACCTCAACTTGGTCAAAGTTTTTGACACAATTCTCAACTCAAGCATACTAGAAAAGCTAAATAAACTGGAAATAAACCCCATGTCACCTGCTGAATTGCCAACTGTATCACAGATAGGATGTAAAAAATCAAAGTAGGCAAAGTTACCTCCACAAACAGACCACTCACCAGTGGAGTCCCCTTGGGTTTTATGTTGGGACTTCTCCTGTTTGGTATATACTTTTCTGAAGTAAAACCAATACCAGAGGGCTATGGCTGACTAAGTTTGCAGACGACTGCAAACTAGAACCAGTTATTGAATCCCCAAATGATATGCCATCCTACAGGAGGGTTTGTCCCAAATAAATAACTGATGCCAAAATCACTGAAACTAAATGCCAAAAATGCATGATTGTATCTTTTGGGAAGTCATCTATACGAGGGAACTACCACATTAACAATACGCCCCTAAGAGTTGACCCACATTTTCAGGATTTAGGAACTTATGTGGACAGTGATGCAACTTTTCACCAACATGAGTCTATTGTCACAAATATGTTCTTCTTTATTGCACAGTTTAAAAACAATGATATTGTATCTAGAGCTATGGATGCTATTGTCCCCCTTTATTCAGCTCTCATTAGGCCAATAATTTAATATAATGCTCTCTTTGGTGTGTATTTGTTCAGGCACATGCAACAACTAGAATGCCCAGAGATACCTTTCTAAAAGGATACAAGGCCTAAACAACATATCTTACACTGACCAACTTAAAGCCCTGTCAGTATGCTCAGTATCTTACAGACTGCTAAGAAGGGACCTGGATCTGGCATATAAGACATCCTCCAACCCAATACAGATGGATTTACCGCACATCAGCAAGTCAAATGGCATCAGAAATACTTGGTCTAGGGATCTAAACCTCTTCTGCAACATCAACAGAATGGTTTGGAGGGACAGGTATATCTCACAGAGGATACTGCTGCTCTGGAACAGACGCCCCATCCACATAAAACAAAGTTTGTCCTTGTTCACATTCGACTGCAACTTAGATCCATGGATGGGAAACAGAAAATTTACCCCAGGGCTGCCTCTGTACTACTAATGGATAGAAGAAGCTCCAAAATACTTTATCCCATGCATGGGTTTCCTCAAATTATCTAGGGTATGATCCCAGTTATTCTGATTAGGGGTAATATATAACTATTAACCATGGGATGAGTAAGGCCAAGCTCTAATTAAATGGGGTAGGTTAATTCAAATACAAAAAGGGAAATTGGCTAGGTTTAAAATGGCACACAAGGACAGCTAGCCTAGTACTTACCTATAATAAAAATTATACATCAAGCTTTAGGAGGGCATTTGTAAAGGAAAAGTGAGCACGAGAACAAGAAAGAGGGAGAGGAATTTTTTTTTTTATGGTGTAACATGAAAAAAGAACCTGAAAAAGGAAGTACTGAAAACAGTTCCAGAAGATGGAAAACGTTACAGATGAAATATTCACTTACCTGTCAAGAAACTTAGATGCTTGAAGCACTGGTGATTGCTATTGGACCAAAAAAGTGGCACATGAGATGTGAGGAGATACTACTAGTATAGGACATTATAGGACAGAGGAGGTCACGTGATGGAGAAGCTGTGACTATATTGCCAGCTCTGATCCACCTCGAAGTGGATAATCAACTGTTGAGATGGATGAAGGGGACAACACAGAGGATCTTAGAATATAAAGATGATTACTAAATCTGCCTCAATACTAATCTGAAATACAACACAAAACATGAAAGGACCATTACTTATTACATATAAAGGATTCTGACTGTTATCTAGAGTAGGCTTGGCTAGGCTTAAAATGGTTCTTGAGCCGACAGCCTAGTAAACACCTAAGTACATATAACACAGAAATGAAAGAGGAGTAGCAGAGTGTCAGAAGACTATGTGAACATGATCACAGTATATCCTGTTCTAACAGCCCTGAGTCTTAAAGAGACAGCACCAGAGAAAGAAAAATTGATGCAATATTACAAGAGAGAGAATTGTGCATGAGTAATACATGGGATAAGAAGACCAAAGATGACACATGCAATAAGAATGTAAACAGATACTGAAAGAAATGTAAAAAAAAAAAAGATTACAGACTGTACCTGAAACACATTTGCCTGTGGCAAAAATAAAATCAATGACTGCGGGAAGACATGGTTCCCAAAAGTGGAAACCACGATAAAGGAAAAAATAGACTAGTCATTATGCCAAACTGACATCAAGCAAAGTATGTCTGTACCTTTCAGCTTACCCCAAATGTAAATGACTTACCAAAAGCAGTCTAGAAGAATTTCAGTGCAAACGTCCATAGGACAGCTTATGACAAAGACCATCTGCTAAAACTGATAGATAATATTCTACATTCCTAGATGTGGAACCTATAACTTTCACATCATCCAGTGTTGTAGTCTTAGTCCTAAACAGCATATTCACAATGCTTGGAATAACAGCCAGTACAAAATGTGGTAATGGTCCTCTCCTTAACAGTTCAGTGTTCTGTAACACACACAAAACAGTGCATAAGAGGGTGACTATGTTATGCCTATAGGCAAATGTCATGGTGGACAGACTCAGAGGTAACAGATACCACAATAGGTGAACAGAATGTTAAAAAGTTATAGACATCAGCCAGCCAGCCTGGCATCTTAAAGTGAAATTAAAAATAAAATTTCATCTGCAAGTGAGACAAGGTACATGTATCTTGATTTGGTGAAGAAATGAGACTGTGGATGGAAGTGCAAAGGAAAAGGCATGCACGTTTAAAAAGATAAACCTGGCCATGCATTTTCCAAAAGGGATTAATAAGACATGAGATGTACAACAAACATTTACTTTTATAAAACACCGAGTCAACATTTTTTGCAGATATTAAAGGTGTCATGATAACACTAAGTAATGGGAAGCATACTTTAAGAAGACACTGCTTATTTTAAAGTATTATTTTCTTGACTTTTGTTTTTTTCACTCACATGAAAGTGACAATTTACTCAGTAATAGTTCCCCATCATCATCATCAACCCCCTTTTTCCTATATATAGCCTCCACTAATTCTACTAATGTTTCTAGGATTTCAAACCACTTCAAGAGTGCCCAAGTGAGCTTTCTTGTGACCTTGTCATATGCTTTCCCCAAATCTAAGCATGTCTAGCTCCTCTCTTTCCTTATCTCTTGCTTCTTCTCAGCTAACTGTCTCACTGCAAACACTGGGTCAATTGTGCTGCACCCAGATCTGAATCCAAACTGCTGATTTTCCATCTTACTTTAAACTGCTCTGCATATTTGTTTATTAATCATCGTCTCGAACAAAATTTCAAGCAGTGTGACATGAGTTTGATATCTCAGTACTGCCCACAGTTGTGAATTTCCCCTTTGTTCTTGTACACTGGCACTTGCATGCTTATTCTCAGATCATGTGAGATATGCTTTTACTTTCATATTGCTATGAGTATTCCCAGGAGCCTTTTCTCCTCTAACTCACCCAACAGCTTGAACGTATCTGACATGACATCATCTGAGTTTGCTGCTTTTCCTGACTTCAATTTCCTTACTGCTGTTCTTACTTCTTCTAGGGTGGGTCCTCTTCTTCTTTCATTGTAGGCTGTGTCTGGGGTAGTACAGCTTCTGCAGGGTTTTCTTCATTCAGAAGCTGCTGGAAGTATTCCTTCCATCTGCCTTTGATGTCCTGTGGACTGGGGAGCAGGTTATTGATGGCATCCCTTATGAACGGTGTCTGATGCCTGTCATCTTTATCTTTCTGTCTTTGCCTTGCAACTTGATAGATTTTCATTGTGCCATCTACTGAGTCACTTTTTAGAAACTGGTAGAGTGCCTCTGATACTTAGCCTCTTTGTTAACCAACTAGAATTCCTTCTTATGGCAAACAAAGTCACCGTGCTTGATGGGGCATTTGCATCTATCACGTTCTGTGACTGTCATTGGCAGCTGCTTTGTGGTTCCTGGTTTTATGAGAATTGCTTCTTAGCCTGGTCTGTCTTTTCTAGCTTACACATTTTCTTGCCTTTTTTCATCCTTTTGATGATTTCCAGGACGTCTGCCTTTGTAGGTTCATTGGTGGCTACCAGGCTAATGGCCCAAGAGACATTTTAAGCTTAGCCAAGCTTAGCCCCAATTTAACAAAAGATTTCTGAAATGTGTCAATACCAGAAGTACTTTTATGATTACAATATAGGCTTGTACACATCAGATGTTCACAGGCTGCCCCTGCCAATTAGGGAGATAAGTGCCAAACCAGGGGTAAATTTGCAATTTCCCATCCATTGGTCCAAATTACATTTGAATAGGGTTAGGGATGACTTTTGCTTCACATGGATGGGAAGCCTGTTCCAGAGAAAGGTTAATCTTTGAGACACATACATGTTCCTCCAATATCTCCTGTTTATGTTGCAAATGAGGTTTAGGTCCTTAGAACAGGTATTTCTGACACTATGTGTTCTGTTGATGTGCATCAAATCCATCAGTGTGGGATCAGAGGATGTCTTGTAAGATAGGCATAGACTGCCACTCAACAGTCAGTAGGAGACCTAGTACGTGGACAGGGCTTTGAGACAGCCCATGTAGGACCTGTTGTTTATTCCCTGTATTCTTTTTTGTGAGTAACTTCTGCAGACTCTCAAGCTGTTGCAAGTGCCTGGTCAAGTACATACCAAAGACTGCATTGTACTCAATTACCTGTCTGATGAGAGCCAAGTACAGCAGAAAAATGGCCTCCTTGGACAGGGATGTCATGCCCTTACTTATATGTTGTACAGCGTAGAATGATTTTTTTCACCACAACAGACAGATGGTGGTCAAAGGACATGTTACTGTCAACATGCATTCCTAGATCCCTGCCCACTGATACTAATTTTAGGGGTGCATTATCAATTTAGTAATTTCCAGGGGTGGAAATCTTTGCAAAGGGTACTATTATTTATTTATTTTTTCTTTTCGCACTGAGCTCCAGGACTCTGGTGACAGTTTTTTGTCTATATCAAGCCCTCTTGAAGGGTATCTGTGTCTTTAGTGAATTCAGTGACCACACCTAGTTTGCAGCCGTCTGCATACTTTGTTAGCCAGAGGTCTTTCATCTTTGCCTTGACTTCAGAGAAGCAGATGCCAAAAAGGAAAGGTCCCAACACTGATCCCCATGGAACTCCACTAGTGACTGGCCGCTTTGTGGAGGTGGATTATCCTATCCTAACTTCTTGTAACAAATCAGTGAGTCAAATGGCTATCCATTTAGTGACATATGGGTTTATGCCCAATTTTGTAAGTTTTTCTACAATGCCAGAGTGTGTTATTGGGTCAAACACCTTGGCCACATCAAAGTAAGCAGTGTATACTGCTTTGCCTCATCCATAACTTTAGTAACCTTCCCAAAGAAGCCCACCAGATTAAGTTGGCATGACCTGCCTTTGATAAAACTGAACTGGATAGAGTCCAGTGTCAGTAGTTTTTTTTATATATTTGTTTATCACATCCATGATATGTTTTTCCATGGCCTTATATATGAAACTAGTCAGACTTATGGGTCTGTATTCCATAACCAACTTTCCTTATGTACCTTATTTCTATACCTGGCTTGGCTGTATATCTGTTCTATAGTCCTCACACAATCTGTTTTGAGACACTGCCATTCTTCTTCAACTCTACCTTTTTCCAGTAATAGTTCATCTTTAAGCAAATCTGAATGCAAAAGAATATTGCCAGAAGATCAAAAAAATCTAGTTACAATCCTACAGCATGACAGTCTAGCCCAATGTGGGAAATATAACATTACTCATACTATAAGTTTATTTATTTCTAATTAAAAGTACATAAAATATAATTAACTGAGTTTAGATTTGACAAATATTTTCTGCAGTGGTCAACTTGCTTAATTCTGAATTAGCATTCCTAACAACAACATTCAGAATACTATTGATTTTAGCAAACTATCTACCAGCCACTAACATTCCTTTTTAAAAATATGCTCCTACATACCTGCCAACCATCAAACTGCTGTCATGGCCGCCCATTCATTTTCTCACTGGGTAAGAGCTGTGGTGCTCATTCATTCCTTTCTGGGGTGAGAACTAACAGAGACTATTTGTTCCCCTATCAGATGAGAATGGTTCATGATATGGCTGTCACCCAGGAAGCCACAAGGGGAATTTTGCATGTGGCCCTAACCCATTTCCCTTGGTTATAATGCAGGTACCTCAATGACCAAGGGAGCTACCAATACTCCCTCCAACAGCAGCACATAGGTGCCCTACCACAGCTATTGGCATCCTTGCTTGGGTAGCCATGGCTACACCCTCCAAACAACTGTGACAATGCTCACCAAGAACAGACCTCCATCTACCCCTGAAGAGTATTTCAAACAGCGAAGAAACCACTAAATCCCTTCCCCAAGTGAGCATACTAACAAAAAGTTACTCTTCTCCTGCCCACCTGCCTGTCTCTTCTACCGTCAAACCCACTAACTGAACTCATGTAATCTGGGGCATAGTCAGGGCTCTATTCTTCTATACTATAGAGCCAATGCTGCTATTTCTTGGCTGGATTTTAGTTAGATGTGACCTTATCCTATTTAAGAGTCATTGTCACTTAGTAGAATAATACTTACTGATGATCTGCAATCCTGTAATCAGCTCCTGCAATTGTTGAATCTGATTTTTGTTTTCTTTTTGAATGACGTTCTTCTCCATTTATAACAAAGAACATTTTTACGGAGGTATTCAGTTACATTCACAATGCCACGGCCCAGCTCTAAATATTAAAAATCTTATAAATGCTGTTTACATATGTACTAGAACTGGCACAGTGCCAGTATTCTGAGAAAAGGGCTGCATAGTAAATTACAGCAGCTGCATTACAGGCAGTAGTTGTGCTATTAAGTAGTAGTCATGTATCTGTACTAAGAGCAGTTATGTGAGCAACATGGCTGGAACAGTAAGGTGGCATACCTGTGGCTATGCACATTCACACATGCAGCAAACTGCCTCAAAGAAGCAACTTGGATATAATAATCAAGCCACAAAGGGTCAGCAAAACAGAGTGCCAACTCAATTCATTATATAAATGGGGAAGAAAGGGAAAGACTGTAAAAGCAAAAAGAGGAGACTAACAAATACAGGAATGCACACAAGGGTAACCTTAAAGAAGGATACATTGAAGTAAGGAAGGGCATATTTTTTGTGACAAGTACCTATTTCATAAGAGAAAGTTTCAAAGGGAATGGAAATAAGAAACTTGCATGGCGGGAAGGGAAGTAGGGAAGGTAGTAAGGGCAATCAAAGTGGACACAAAAAGTGAAGACAACAGTTGAGGGATGCAAGCATGCAGGTGAAGGACAATAAGTGATGCAGAAGTACGGATTATAAACAGTGTATGGAGAATGACACATAAGGGTGGGGAATACCGGGATGGGGGATAGGGTGGGGTACAGGAGGCCTAGATGACAGGCTGGCCATGTGATTTTATTAGCTGGACCAGCATCCATTCCATGGTTCCAGTGCAGGTGTCCAACTGCTGGAACATCTCAGATGTAAAAAGCAACAGAACCCGTCACTGTATGACCAAGAGGAAACTTTCCAAGTCACTGTCAGAAGAGGACCCTCTGATCCCTAGAGTGGTGGCCAAGGAGGCCACTGGTGAGCCCTCCTGGCCACCTTCACCAGACTGGTAGATATTCTTAAATGTTTCTCAGTGACTGTTATGGCTGCTCTGTTCCAGAACTCATTGTTATTTAAATCTCTTAAAGATGTTTACAGTCCTCCTCTTAACAGAAAGCTTCCACTAAAAGAATACAATTATTCACTTAGAGGGTCCCGAGAAGACTATTTCACTCTAGTCAGATCTAGATTCAAGACTATATTTGGGGAAAAAGCCTTCGCCAGATTAGGTCCTGCAACCTAGAATAAAATCTCAAAAGAACTCAGATCTCTGCAAACATTAAAATAATTAAAAAAAACTTATATAAAAACACTTGGGTAATGAAGTCATGTGTAATTGCTTTAAAGGTAATATAACTGCGTAATTGCCAGTATTACTACAAAGTTACAGGCTCAACCCAGTCTTGCTGAAAAGTAATTGTATATACTGCAAATTATTTATTTATTTAGTGACATAATTATTAGAACAACATATTTACAATATGTTTACAATTATAATGACATATATTGTGACATATAATTATAAATTCAATAAATCAATGCCTTAACTTTGTATTATGATATGCAATATGAACATATGCAATGGCCATAAAGGGTAAATATACCAGCTCACTCACCTGGTCAACAAACAGAAAAGAAAGGAAAAAGAAAGAAAGAAATTACCTTCATCCCCTTGCTAAGATGCAGGCCTAGCATGCACTGTTGAGACAGCACCGGGTTTGTCATCTGGTGCAATTCAAAGTCCTTGCCATATGTCCACAACCTGCATTACAACTACACCTGTAGAAGGATATGAAAAAAAAAAAAAAGAGATCAAGTAAGTAAAATACATTAGTGCATATGCATGTTAGAAATGTATTAGTAATTACACAGTACAGCCATGGATTTACTATATGTAACCTACTACAAGACAGCTTCTCAGCCCACCTGAGACAGGTGAACCTGTTAAACTCTCTTTCCTCAGTCATTCTAAAAGAAAGTAGGGACAATTTGGTACACTGTAACTCTGTTAAAAGAAGGCAAGCAAACAGCCACAAAATAGCCAAAACTCAGATAAGCAGTTTTTACTATAAAAGAGTAAAACACACTCCTTAGCTTCTGCCCTCCACTGCTGGACAGGTTGGGATGGCTCCTCTGCAGGAGGCGACAGTGAAGACTGCACTGCTCCCCACAGCAGATAATGCCAGTGACATCACTCTCCACCTTAGCAAGCTGGTGCAGGCATCCACTGTATATAATGGGACATCATAATGACTCAAAGGTACTCCAGATAATCCTGTGCAGTAGTTATAAAATACCTTTGCTTTTCTGACCGTACCAGGCAGCAGCCCTGTTAAACCCAGTACCTTAAGAGGCCAAATGTACTCTGTTGTTTTTCACAAGAAGTCAAATGGTAGCCCCATGCACCGGGCTTCACATGAAGTGCATCGTCTGGCAGTAACAGTTTACTAACAAAATTATTATTAGCACCAATAGATGTTGATAGAGGCTTCACAGACCCAGGGACAAGCAGGGATCAGCATGGTAATGCTGCATGCTTAGGTGTTATAGCACAATATGTTATGTGGCCATAATTCAGACATGCCCTCACTTCATTAGCTCATTACCATAACTACCTCTGTACAAGGCCTGTTTTAGTTTGACAAAAACTGTTGCTGTCATACTACAGAAGATTGCATTAAGATGAGCAAGACAAGAACAAAATTTCAGTGAAAATTTTGACGTGATATAGGTATGGTGAATGAGAACAGGATGCTTGATAATGTACCTCTGCACTTTAATGAGTAGTGAATCTCCAGTTGGAGAAGGGTGGAGGGGCTCAGCATGGACACAGAACATAGTAAAAGGTCATGACAGCCACAGTGAGACCTACTTCCACAGATTACAAGACATAGCTCATGGCTATGTATGGGGGGCACAGGATATGCACAGCACTACTGGCCGTCAACATAGTTCTGCAATAATGTAGGCAGTGGAACATGCCCATTGTCGCTGTCAGTACTGGACAGGATGGGACTAGCCACAGCACAAAATCAGACACATATATGGCCATAAAATGTGGAGAGGAGGTAGTGCTGAGACACAGCGGTTAGTTAAATGCAGTCATACACACACACACACACACACACACACACACACACACACACACACACACACACACACACTCTCTGATCAACATATATAACACAGGTATATCTTTCTTATCGTAGTCCCAAGAGAGTAGCATTGAAAAGTTCACTATCCAGGAGATGAAGGTATTAATGCTGGCCTTATGTATACATGGCAGGCACATCCTGGACAAAGATAAAATCAACAAGGCTTTCTGGAACCAGATGTGGTAGGGTATGGTGCAAGGCATCAGTGTTAACCATAGCCATAACAGGACCCTAGTGCACATGTGTTACAGGGTCATTTGTATGATACTGCATGCATGCAAGACCAAGGCATTATATATTGCTAGTGACAGGTCCACAAGAAGAGGTTGTGTCAGGTGAGAGAACCCTCATACCTGGCAGTGGCTTGCATATGGGAGCTGGGCTGATGACAATTCCCTGATTGTCTATAGGGAATGTACCATGGTAGTATTTTCAAGTTGTACATTGATCCACATGTGAGAATGAATTACTCAGCAAAATACCTATCCCTAGCTGCTCTCAGGATAAAATGGAGGCTGGAACTGTGATACTTTCTACTACAAGGTATATATGTGCCCAAATGCTATTCATATAATTGGCATGTACCAGTATGTGTGCCACAGGGTAGCGAGAAAGGCATATTTTTCAGCACTGCTACAAATATACTATATTTATGCTTTCACAGGTTCTACTTTTGTAGGGACCAGTACAACAGGATGATATATGCTTGATGTCAACAGGTCACCTGTGGGTGACAATGATGGCAATATTTATACAGCAAAGACACTGTAAGTACTGGAGGGTATAGATACACACACACACACACACACACACACACACACACAGACACACACACACACACACACACATCCTCCACATATGAGGTGAGGGTGGAGGTGCAGTCCAAAGTTCCGGTGCCACCTGTGTTTACCACTGGACATCCTATCAGTGTGTGCCCCACCTTATACAAGAGTCACCACTACAGACAAGATCCATAAGGTGCATTGCCTCTAATATGCAAACACCAACCATAGGGGACAGGCATGTTGGTGGCCTTAGTACCACACTTTGCATCAATCGATGAATTTGCAGGGCCATACTTGGCATCAGTCAGTGAATACATAGCTCAGTGGTCCTGGCACAGGCAGCCACTACACATGCCATGGTAGAGATGGTAAGAATGTGGCATGGCCTGAATGAGGATGTGCAACAGCTGCTTGTACTGCACAGTGACCTCCACCACATGCAGAGTAACATGGTGTATAGAAATGTTGAGCAAATACACACATTAAGGTTACTGGTAGCCAACATGGCTTCCAATGATGCATCCATGAGGCATGCAGCAAATGCCCTCCATTGTGTGTCTCTACAAGACATACAGGACATGATTGTGCAAAGGTCTAGATATGATGTGGAAAAACTAGACTTACTAAAGCTAAATCAATAGTATTCTGAATGTTGTTGTTAGGAATAGTAATCCAGAATTAAGCAAGTTGACCACTGCAGAAAATATTTGTCAAATCTAAACTCAGTTAATTATATTTTATGTACTTTTAATTAGAAATAAATAAACTTATAGTATGAGTAATGTTATATTTCCCACATTGGGCTAGACTGCCATGCTGTAGGATTGTAACTAGATTTTTTTGATCTTCTGGCAATATTCGTTTGCATTCAGATTTGCTTAAAGATGAACTATTACTGGAAAAAGGTAGAGATGAAGAAGAATGGCTTTGAAGACTACATCAATGTCACCTTTTATTGCAGCCACCAAACCTGGATGTGGCCAATCTCATAGTTATGACTGACAATACTCATCTGGCACCACTTGTGGGGCACCTCACCAGACCATCTGTTCTGGTTCCTAAAGCTGCAGGCCATCCCCTTCCACTGTTGACCATCAGAGAATCATGCCTAGCTGTGGCCATCCTTGAGGTTGTGAACACTGGCCATCGATTGGCTTTCAGCATGAGGGGCTACACTAGGGTTCCTTTGCACACTCCTAGTGCTATTTTGTCCCTCATGCAGAATGCATACATCCCTGAAATTGCATTGTCATACAGTATACCTAGCCAATACTCAAGACATGAAGTCTCCACAGTGACATTGGTGGATGAAATCCCTGACTCCCTTGAACCTGCTACCTGCCTAAGAGCATACCACATCCACCTCCCATGACCCGTACCCATATGAGAGCACTGATGTCACTTCTCATTGCTCTACTCCACCTGTGTAAATGATGATCACTGTGCCCTGCCCACCCATTTGGCCTGTGTGAGGTAACGTGATGTCTGTTGTGCAGTGTGGCCAGTCAGTGCGCTATAATATATAGAGCAGATGTGTTAATGCATGCATCAGTTTAATTCTGTGTTGTCTTTATCATGGCACATAGTTACGGACAAGTCTCCACCTCTTTGCCAGTGCCTCAAAATACTGGGTCCATCATTGCCTGGCATGGAGTGCTACTATAGGCAGTTCCTTGATAACTCTGCATGTGACTCCCCATCTACTGCTACTTTAAAAGGTCTCTCAGGCAGTGCTGTGATGCTTCCATGCAGTAGCTGCTTGCATACTATCATATTGTGCAGAATGACATGCACTACAAGTAACTGACTGCAGGGTTCAGATGTGTATTGCAGTGTGCCACTGGAAGCATCCAAACATTGGAAACATTCCCTGCAGGGGTTTGTATACAAATTCTGCAATATTCTGTGCCTGTGAATGCGTGGAGTTATATGCCATCTTAGCCATGGTCTGGAGTTTCAGATGGATGCCATCATCCATGGTTTCAAGGTATATCCAGCATTATCTGCAACACACAATGGTGGACATCATCATAAATGACCTGCTGCCTATGTGTACCTTAACCTACATAGCTGACCAAACTATGTACCTACTTTCTAGACAGCCCTCTGGAAAATCATCCCACACAAAATGATGTTAGAGGTCACACATGTCAGATGTAGGAATAATGTGGACTGTCTAGGTGATACAAAAATATTTTATATAATACACTGTGCAATGCACACCAGCAGGCAGTTGATGGAATCAAAGCCCTTCTGGTTGTTGCATCACATGCCATATGGAGCAGGTGGAACCTTGATGGAAATGTGGGTGCAATCAATAGACCCCCAGCAACTCAGGGAAATGGACTATGTTGTAAAATGCCTGTAATGTCACAGTTCCCATCTATGCTATGCATGGAAACCAAATATGCTTCTCCACATGCTCTAGCATCATGGCAAGGAACTCCTAACACATCCCTAGTTAGACTCTGAAAGGTTCCAAGAGCAAGGGTGATTAATACTTCACAAAAGTACAAAGATCAACAATCTGGCCCACCAAAGCATTTTATCTGGCCCTTTGTTTTGTTTTGAATAAAAAGATGCATGCTGGACATGGTAATGTGGCTCCACAAACCTTGCCAATTATGTTAAGTGGTCCCTGAGTCAAAAAGGTTGGACACTCCTTTTAGTTACTTTTACTGTAGATCAGTCCTTCTGGTAGAACACTGCCTGCTACTTGTAGGCTTGTGATTGCCCATGCAGGGAAAAATGAAGTTCAGCTCTACCCCTTCCTGATCCCATCCTAGTCTAGAGCTGCAAGACTTGTATTAGGTGTTAGAATTAACTAGCTGAAGAAACAGGAATTTACACTCTTGATAAAATTCTGATACTGGTTATTGTATTCCTACCCCAGGATCACTGCTCTTTTTCATAGTAAAACTGTTAATGAAGTTGCTCCTTAAACTAAAAACTACCTCTGTAGCAAACAACCATCAGACTACCTAGAAATGGCCACAGAAGTCATAGCCTTCTCTGTGCCCATACTAATTAACAGGTCAATAGCAGAAAGATACATCCCATCACTGCGGAAAAAATCTTACATCATACCACTGACCAAAGCAGCACATCTACAGAGTTTAATAACTACAGACCAATAGCGATTCTCTCCCCCTCTCCAAAATATTAGAGAAATGCATCCATATACAGCTGATGGAATACATAGCCTCAAATAACCTGCTTTCAGAAACACAACAAGGCTTTAGGTCGCAGCACAGCCACACTAATGCTCTACTAAATTTTACCAATGTAACAAGCCAACATAGAAACAATGGTCTGTTTGTGTCCATCATGGTCTTAGACTTGTCAAAGGCATTTGATACTATCTCACACCAGCAACTATTTATTCAACTCTCAATCGGACTTTCACAAAATTCCTTCCTATGGTTACTTAGTTACCTATCTGCAAGGCAGCAAGCCATTAAATGGCAACAAACCTACTCATCCTTTCAACCAGTTACTACAGGTGTCCCTCAGGGTTCTATCCTGGGTCTTCTCCTATTTAATATATTTATTAATAACCTTCACACCTCCAATCACCATACTAGTTTAGTTCAGTATGCAGATGACTCAACATTAATATGTGCAGTCTCAACAATAAATAAGGTCCAAGACATTACCCAAAAATCTTTCTTCTCTGCAGAAACCTGGCTCAAAAAATCAAGCCTCCTACTCAACCCCAATAAAAATAAAATGCATTTTACCTCAAAAAGTTGCCAAAATCGAAAGCAATCTTTCACCATAAAGTCAGCAAATAATGCTACCATTGAAAATGCAACTCACAGTAAACTTCTAAGTGTTATAATAGATCACATTCTCAAATATGACCAGCATATACTGCACACCATTAAATCTACACAACATAAACTAGGCTCCCTTTACAGGATCAATGGATTCCTTACAGACACTGCAAGAAAAACTCTAGCCACCACCTTCTTACTGCAACTCTCTTATACAGTACTCCTATGTTAACAAACTTAATATTCAAAAAAAGAAACTCACCTCATGCTATAATAAAATATCTCAATTTGCCACCAATCTCCCTCATAGGACCCAGCATTGCCATAGCTTAAAGCAATTAAACTGGCTTGAACTGCACAACTACCTAACATATTCACAACTAGCTACAGTACACAAACTCATTCATCATCCAGAAAAATGCCCTGCACTAAAAAACATATTCCTGCCCTACTGTCCAGCAAAGGGCCTCTATCCTAGTAACAAATTCTTACTACTCACAAATAAGTCAAGTAATGTTGTAGAAGACTCTCTCTGCTCCCAATATGTCAGTAAACTCTGGAATAGTATCCCCATACAAATAAAACTCTCCAACAAACTCAATAATTTTAAAACACTGCTTAAACAACATTTTAACCAATCCTGGTCCTGCACATGCTCATCACCAGGTTAAGACTTTGTGCTCACCTGACGATACTCTCCAAATACTCTCAACTTCTAACTGAAATGACAAAACAATTTTTATACATAACTGCTGAGTGTAAAATCTATTAAGTTGCACGTGGGCTTTTTTCTTTTGTAACTCTTACCTCTGTAAAATCTTAGAATTTTATAAATGTTAAGTACTGTATGTGTATAAATGTAAATAGAAATGTAACTACTCTGTGTTTAACTGGAACTGTGTATAATGCAATGTAAGCAAATAGAGCTTTTCTCCCCAGGCCTCCACTGAATATGGGTACTGCCCAGTCAGACTTTCCCAGAAAAAAAAATATAAATACATAAATTTCTTTTTGGAATATATTTTTCATGGTATACATCCCAAGATTAATGAACAATGAGGTAGCAAATAACACTTGCTATGCAAACAAAATAAAGGGTATAAATAACTACAGCAAACTTCTGTAATTTTAGAAAAATGTTTCCTGCTTTAGAGGCCTGGCCTGAGATGCATAATCCTGCTGTACTAGGTATAACTGAATCCCAATTAAAGCAAGACAACTTAAACCCTTAATCAGTCTTACGTGGTCTACAAGCACTAAAAAGCCAAGGACCAGGAAGCAGCAGGTGTTCTATTGCTGGTAAAAAAAGGTAAAAAAAATGGTATGAAATGCTCGTTTGCTGCATATTTCTCCAATGACACACATCATAATTTAGCTGTCTGTTGTGTGAATGAATGAACAGTAGGAAGTAAACTTAAACTTGGTATAAATCTATTATATCACACAACATCAAAATATTTTGCCCTTCACTAAATTTGGTCATTTATTGTATAATGCTTTATTGATGGGTGAGCTCAATTATCATTGCGATACAAGGCTTCTGCAATACTTGCTAGGCTCCTTCAGTGATTACTAATTCACCCAACTTATAAAGAAAGCATCTAGACCAATTTTCCTAAAAAAGAACTACTCCACTGTGGATTAGACTTCTACTAATTACCCTGCCAGATGCCACTCCACTGGTGTGCAGGATCCTTTCGTAATGGACTGCTGTAAACTGCCTACAATGTTCCCTACTAAGAATTTCAAAATGACAGGAGCTTTTTTAAATAACAGAAGCTATTATCAAATACAGCATTCAGACATATTAACAAAGTCAGCTGTGGAGTACAGTAGCTCAGTAGAGACTGTTTTTGTGTTACCAGTCAAAATATTCCTAATGTTGCCTTACAGTGGCTATTAAACATTTTACTTTTACTACAGAATCATTCTTACCGTCTCAACACTAAAAAGACTAAAGGATAACCTACTTGTTGGATCACTCCAGAAATTAGGTGAGAGTTTGCACTTATAATATCATATTGGAATTGCAAACGAAAATGCAATCAAAATTAAAATCAACATTGCAATATACAATGTCACTGCAGAAAACAATACAATTAAAAGCAAAGGTAAGATTAATAAAGCAAAGACAGTAAATTTTACTTGGAAAGATACAAGATTTTTGAGGCAGATTAACAGTCCAGCAGGTAGAGGTAAACATGAGCTTTCCACTTCTCTAAACAAAATCAGACCAAGAATGTTAACTAACAACTTAGCCATTTTGTTTGAAAATAATTTAGCATAGATATGAATGGGAATAACCTTATAACTGGCATAATTGTAAAAAGCATCTTGGACTTTCCATATAGTTTCACTTTACATAAGAGACTGTTTCCAACATAAAAAGTTTCTTGGAGAGAAAAAAAAAAACACTTCAGACATCCAGAGTCCTATAGTCTAAGTTCAATCCTTGAAGTGATTTGCCAGTGAAAATATTGTTACCTGAGGTGCATAAACCATCAGTCCAACATTTCTCCCCATCTGCTAATGTATTCTGCTCTTTACTATTTGAAAATAAAACTTTACAAATTGGCACTTTCCATATGCTGATGCCACGGAGTATAAACAATCCACTTTAACGTATGTGGCATCAGCTTAGGGAATACTGTACGTGCTTCCAAAGAATTTAATGGTTGCAGTATTGTGCATGCATAATGGCTCTATGGATGCACCTCATACTACCCTCAAGGTGATATCACCTTAGGACAGTCTAAATTTTTTTTTGGGGGGGGGGCAACATAAACGTCAGCAGTAACAGAAAGGAAATGAGTTGCGGCACTTGACTCCTCAGATGCCATAAAGCCATTATGAACGTCAGCAAATCACAAGCTTGTGGCATATTCACAAGTGTCTCAGTGCCCTATATAGTAATATCACTGTTAATCTGTACAATACCAGACATGGTAAATAATAAACAGTTCATTTACTAAAACAAGTATTAAATTATATAGATTTATCTCATTACTGCCTCCAATATCCAAAAAATGTGGGAAAGGCCATATCTATGCAAATAAAAAAACATTTAAGATAGTTATGCCTTGCTTAGTAATTATCAGCATCAGTTTAGAAAAGGGAACAGAATGGACAAATAGATGGGTAATGCAGATTCAACAAAGCTTTCGGGTCTACACCCTTTCTCAATGCTAATACAAATGCACATCAGTTAACTCTGTTTAAATAGGAGCATAACACATCATATGACTATAGCCAGCAAATCACATGAGTGTATCTCTTAAAATAACATATACATATTAAAACAAAATAAACCTTATTTAAAAAACATTTTTTAAAAAACACTTTAAAAAGATCAAAGTTTACTTTGTTGCAGTTTCACTAGCACAGGTTTAAGAGTGACAGCAGTGTTGAGGTCAGGTTCAATATCATCTCCTAGCCTCAATATCCAACCATATTTCTTATTTTCTAACAAATTATTTATATCACTCCCTAATGTCCTTATAGACCATCTCTATAACCCTAAATTAGAAGTTATGTACCTACCATAACGTTCCATGTTAGTTGTCTTCTCTCGCCTTCTTTCTTGCTGGATGGGTCGAACCCACTACTTGCAAAGAAGATGTATCGGCTCCAGCCGGAGCCGATGTCGGCTCCGACGGAGCCGGAGCCACCGAAGGAGGCTTGGACACTGTAGCCTGAGCCTTCGGTGGTTTAGGAGGTTTTCCTGACCCTAATTTAGGAGGAGAACCTTCAGGCTTAAGTAAGCCTCGGAGGATGAGTTTATTCCTCCTTTCCTGCAGGACTCTCTGGCTAAAAGCATGACATAAAGCACAGGAGTCCTGCAGGTGCAAAGGCCCCAGGCAATAAACACAAGAAGTGTGACCGTCTGTCAGAGACATTTTCTGACAGCACTGGTCACACTTCTTGAAGCCTGAGACCTTGCCTTCTTTTGACATCCTAGGAGGATGGAAACACAAACAAACCCAACAAACACACAAATTAATCCCTTACACAAACACACAGGAAGGGAATAACCAATGGGGAATTAGGCCTGACTACGAAAACTTTAGATAAAAGATTATAAAAGGTTTAAAAACAAGGGAATAGGGTGGGCTGTAACTAACTACAGACTAAACTGACACTAAAAGGGAAATTAAACCCCTAACTACACTTTTTCTTATTTCACAAGAAAAAACTTACCTCAGCTGGCAAAGGAGACCTCTTTCGCTAAGCGGCAAACGAGATCTGAGGTAGATCCGCCTTGCATCATGGGATATAGGGTTGCCTCGAGCTGGTAAAAGGAGTTCTCGAGCTAAAGCAAGTGCCGAGTCGGAGCCGAGGATCGGCTCCGAACCCATCCAGCAAGAATGAAGGCGAGATTGACAACTTAACATCTTAACGTTATGACTGGCATTTGTACACATAACATGTCTACTTAACGCATTCTTGTCACTATTTCTCCTTATATCTGATTTATGTTCTATAATGCGTTCCTTAAGTTTTCTTGTGGTCTTGCCTACATAAAAAGAGGGGCATTGGCCACAGGTTGCTAAGTAAACTGCATTCATACTATTACAATTTGCTGTCAAATTAAATGTGTAACATTTGCCTGTGGAGGGATGTATAAAAAAGTCACTATCCTTCCCAAATATATCACTATAACAAGTACAACTCATACAACTAAAAGTACCTGTTCTCATTTCTAACCGTCGCTTAGATATGGGTTTAAAATCATAACATAATTTACTTTTCAAAGTTCTCATATTCTTATAAGAGAAATATGGTTTCATATCTAAGATATTTCTAAGTTCAGGTGAAGACATTAAAATCTGCCATTTTTTTCTATAATTTTTTTAACTGCTTGTGTCCTAACATTATATGTTGTGACATATCTAACCTTATCTATTTGGCATAGATTTAGTAATGGACTAGTCTGTTGTTGAATGGTACTAAAGATTGGCCTCAAGGATTATATTTTCCTTTACTTCTTCACTAATTTGTAAAACTTGCCCTTTTTCACGGCAACTATCCAGAAAATATGCCTTCATATCTTCTAACTTTTTTAAAAAATATGGGTTCCTCTTTATTTAATCTACTACTACTACTGTCTTTTGGCTTTTCCCGGTTAGGGGTCGCCACAGCGGAACTCCGGTCCGCTAATGATTGGTAGTAGATTTTTATGTACTGGCTTGCCGGGCCTAACGCACAACCTTCAACGAAGGAATGCCCATTCACACATGACGACACACAGAAGACGCTCTAACTGAGAATCGAACAAGCAACGTCTAACTGTGAGGCGACAACGCTACCGCAGAACCACCACCGCAGTACTTCTTTATTTACTCTACTAGCTCTATTAAATTTTGCCCTCATTATTCCCTTAAATACATACGGGGCATGCATACTATGTCTATGTATATATCTCCTAGCATGTACTTCCTTCTTATGGATGCTCGTTTCTATAATGCCCTGTTTCATTTCTAGATGGACATCTAGGAATGTAGCACTAGTCCTAGAGAATTCCACTTTAAATCTTAGAAATTCTGTCGTGTTATTCAAATAATTTACATAACTGTGCAATTCTTCATCTGTCCCTTTCCAAATAATAAAACAGTCATCCATAAAACGTTGATATAAACATACTTTCTTATTAAGAACATTCAAACCGCTACGTCTATATTTACTCTCCCATTGATTGTGTACAAGGTTTGCATAAGTATTAGCGACGAATGTTCCCATCGCCACCCCTGTCAATTTTTATTTATTTTTTATTTTTATTTTACATTTGTTTACTGGGAAAGTCCAACTGGAACAAGGTCCATTTACAGCAGAGGCCCAGGGACAAAAGTTCCATAACATAACAGCACAAATACAACAAATGACAAAAAAAATTTCTGTACAGAGGCATATGTGCAATCAGAGCTCCATGTCTTTATATGACAACACACAATCCACGAATGACAGAAAATGTCTATACAGTGGCATATATACAATCAAGGAGATTTTTCGTACCTTAGTTTGATTTGAGCAAGCTTGGTATATAGATAACAAAACTTTGAATTCCCTATTGGTAGTACAAAGCATAAAAATGAAGGAATGAAATCTGGAAAATAATGCTATTTGGGAGATATGTCATAGAGTGAGAAATAGTTTGTAGGATAGTAGTTCCTGATAGGGAGTATTTGAGTAGTACAGAATAGCTGAGGTAAGCAGTGAGGAGATGAGGTGTGGCAAGTTAGGAGGAGAGCAGAAAAGATTTTATGTGATACAGGGACAGAACCATGACTGCAAGAGGTGTGACTTTAGTGATGTCTTGAAAAGTGAGATGGATGGTGCAGAGGAGATACTTTGGGGTAGGTTATTCCATTCCCTAGCAATGGTGTGGGAGAACAGACTTTTCCCTGCAGTGTTACTGGCATTGGTTATGCAGAGCAAGGTTTTGTTGGATGAGCGTAGAGGGCAATTTGCAGAATATTGTTTAGAAGTTGGTTTAGGTCTGGGGTTCCTTATTATGTTGAAGGTGAGGACTAATTGGTGATAGCTAATTAGCTGAGGGAATTCTAACCACTGTAGTTGATTCAGGGCAAGACAGTGATGACTTCTAATAGTGGAGTTGTTAGCGAATTTTGCAATTTTATTGTAACATGACGCTAGTTTGTTTAGGTCTGTTTTCCTGATATGAATTAGGATTGGTGATGCATACATTAGGGTAGACAAGAGGTGGGTTTGGGCTAAGGAGATTCCAGCTTGGTCTGATAGGAACTGTTTGTGTTTGTATAGGATTCCTAGTTTCTTATGTACCTTTGTGATGGTTTGTGAGATATGGACATTAAATTTAGTTTGTTATCTATTTCAACCCCGAACAGCTGAGTGTGAGGGGAAAGGGAGATTGTGGTCCCGTTTTTGGAGGCGATAGTGAAGGTAGGAGGTGTGGATTTGGATTTATTGGGGGTAAAAAGGAGTAATTTGGTCTTGTTGGGGTTTAGAATGAGTTGGATATCGGTAATCCATTGTTCCATGGAGCAGAAGGATTCTTGGGTAAGCTTTTGAAGAGTGGTTATGGATGGGGCTGAGCAGATTAGGGTGGTGTCGTCTGTGTACTGTGTAAGTAATGCATGCAGGGTGGAAGTATGTAGCTCGTTAGTGAAATGGTGAATAGCAGAGGACCCAGTATTGATCCTTGTGGGATGCCTATAGTAGTTGGTAATAGAGGTGATAGTGTACTCTGTCATTTGGCTGATTGTTTTCTGTCAGAGAGATAGCTTCTAAACCATAAAGTAGTAGAGGGGGCAAAGGATAAGGTTGACAGAATGTCTAAGAGTAGGTTATGGGAGACCATATCAAATGCTTTTGATAGATCTATGAATATGGCTGAGACAAATTTGTTGTTGTTTCTTAGATGGTTAATCTGATTAGTAAAGGAAAGTAGAGCAGTGGTTGTGCTATGGTTTGGGCGGAAACCATGCTGTGTGGGGGAGAGGAGGTTATGTGAGAATAAGAAGTGGATTAACTGGGTGTGAATACATTTCTCCAGAAGCTTGGAAAGGGAGGACAAGATAGCAATTGTCCGGTAGTTTGATAGTTCATAGGAGTTTCCACCTTTGTGAAGGGGAATTATATGTGACACTTTCCATAGATGGGGTACCTAGGTTTCTTGTATAGAGTGGTTTATAAGAATTGAGACAGGGTAGGCTAATGATTCTGCAGCTAATTTTAGAAAAGTTGTGGGTAAACCATCTGCTGTGAGTGTGGTGGGTCTTAGTTTGGAGAGTAGCTTTTTAACTGAAGAGGTTGGTACAGGTGAGAGTGTGAAGGTAGGTATGTTAGTTTGTTTTACAGTTGGGGTGGTTTTAGTGTTCTTGTTGGATAGTTGGATAGATAGCGCAAGGACAGATTCTGTGAAGTGATGGTTGAATTCTGAAGTTATGCTATCATTATCAGAATTGTTGTTGGGAGATGGGGTGGTGGTTTTGCCTGGTTTTAGAAGGGTATTGATGACCTGCCAGAACTTTTGGGGGTTTCTAGAGTGCTTGTTTTGGATGTCAAAGAAGTACTTCTTTTTATCTACTTTTGTTTGGGTTTTGGCATTATTTCGTAGTTCTTGGTATTTATGTCTGTCTTGTATAGTGCTATTCTTTTTCCAGTTTTTCCAGGCATTGTCTCTGTCATTTATTAAGGCTTTTGTTGTCCTATTTAGCCATGGGGCATAGTTAACTTTAGTCCTGAGTTTCTTGAAGGGAGCTAGTATATTTAGTACATTCATAAAAGTAGTATTAAAAAAATCAACTGTCTGGTCTAAAGGTAGTTTTTAGTGGATTCCAGTCCTGTTGCTGAAGCATACTGTTAAGAGTTTGTGGATTGACTTTGTGCTCATCCCTAGTCTCCTTGAATAGCATGGGTTGGGTATTTTTTCCTGTTTATGAAGGAGGAATGTGGGGCAGTGGTCACTCAATGTATTAGGTAAGCAGCCCACATGATAATTTTTCTGTGGGGATATTAACTAGTGTCCAGTCTAGAATGGAGGTTCTATTGGATTTTTTGTCTACTCTGGTGGGTTCTTGGATTAGTTGTGAGAATCCAAATAAGTTAATATGGTTTGAGGGGTTGTTGGAGTTGCAGGCTGGCCAGTCTAAGTTTAGGTCGCCTAGCAGGATGGTTTCTTGGGGTAGGTTGATTGTGGCCCATTGTAGTATCTCTTCTATTATAAGTGAGTTATTTCCTGGAGGAATATAACTACAGAGGATGTTGATTCTCTTTTTGTTTTTAAGGGACATAATGGAGCCTAGTGTCTCTGCATTCTGGAATTTGGGAAGTGGGGTTCACTATTAAACAGAAACATATTTTTAGTTAGGACTAGTTCTAAAAGCAAACATATATTCTCTACACTTCTAGAAGGCACCACATGCTTATTATTCAAAAACTCTCTTATTGCATCTATACCATAATCATTAGCGATCACAGTAAAAAATGACATGATAACTAATGTTACAAAAAGATAACTGCCCTGAACCATTTCTGTATGTTCTATTGTGTCAAACCATGTTCGCAATTTTGTAATAAAATCTGCGGCATCTTTAAGTACACATGGGCACTCTGTCAAAAAATAACTTAATTTCTTCTGTAAGTAAATTGAGATGGACTCCGTCACCCATCCTTTGCCAGATACTATTGGCCTCATTGGTGGGCTTGCAAGCGACTTATGTATCTTCGGTATACCATAAAACTGTGGTATCTTACGACAGCATACCGTAAAGTAATTAAATAGATCTAAATCTATGTCACCACTAAGTTGTAAATCATACACTGTCATATTAACATCACTAACATATTTTTTCACTTCTAAGAAAGTTATTTTCTTAAAGGTGTTCCCCTCCCCCAATAACACATTTATGGATAGCATGTAATCTTCCCAGTTCATAAGCACCACAGCACCTCCTTTATCAGCTTGCTTAATTACTAAACTATCATCTTCTTCCAAAATGTTTTTAAGGCTAAATATTCCTCATACATCAAATTATATTTCTTCTTTTTATCTCTCTCAGCATACAACTTTATAATTTCTACTTCACAAATATCATGACATGCAGTCACAATAGGCATACTTACAGGTATATAAGCACTTCTCTGTTTACAATCTAAGTGTTGCCCTATCCGGGCATCATTAAATAAAACTTTTAAATGTAAAGTCCTAGAAAAAAATTTTAAGTCTGTTAAGGCAGCTACCAGATCGTCAGTGGCTGTAGGAATAAAATTCAAGCCTTTATGGAACAAAGAAAGTGCAGGTGCTGTTAAAACAGCATTTGACAAATTTACAGTACCTTGTTTCAACGTCGTATCAAATTGCCTTGACTCATTGGGCTGTCGTTCTTGCATTTCAGCCAGTTTGGGGTCTGTCTCTGAGTTGAATGCCCCCATGAGGCGCTCCGTTCTTATATTGTCTCCGAATGTTCTAGCTGAAAATGTCTCTGTGTCCCCTTTGTAGATATGCTTAAAACCAACTGCTGCCCCTTTTTATTTTCAGCTATATCAACCACACCGCACTGTGTGTTTGTATTCCCTTCTACCGCCGTATTCATTACTGGGGTCACAGAGGTAGAAGGAGTGTCTGAGGTCTGACTAGCCAATTGCATAACTGGATCCATTGTGGCTACTTGTTGATTTGTTGCCTTAACATTTCTTTTCTCAGTGAACTCATCCAAATCATATAATGAGTTCCACTTAGCAGAAACTGCTTTTTCAATATTCGAGCGTTCCGTTTTTGGCCAGGAGAAACTATGGCCCTTTTGAAGGTCATTAATGTCCCTAAGGAGTCTACATTTTTTAACAGCCTCAAGTTTATCATCTAGTTGTTGCATTCTATCTAACATTTTCTGGTAGATCATAAGCATGTCAGGGAAACAAGTCATTCCCATCAAACTGTTTTCCAAACTCACAATCACTTCCTTCAACTCTTTCTCTATTTTTTGAAAAAAGTCATTCATTAAGGCCATATAGTCCAAGCCCAACTTTAAATTAAGCTGTTACCAGTGCTTCAAAAGGTCCGGGTACACATTTGCATAGGTGGGCATTTTTAAAATTCATAGAACCCGTGGAACAATTCCCAATTCCAAATAAACTATAAAACTCAAGCGTTGCCATGGAAAGTGCTTAAAAGATCCCACCTTCCTTTCCAACAGTTCCAATTGTTTGCCAAAGTCCTCTGTAACTTGTAAGGGTACTTCTGTATCTGTTGAGACTCCCGATACTAACCGCATAAGTGGGTTATCTTCCTTACACAAAAGGTTCGTCACTGAGCGGGCACGCTCCATTATACAATCCTTAAGGCTGGCTGTATATGCTCTCACAGACTTCTTAATGATTACTGCAACAATGCACAAAAATCCACCAAGGCAGGCCAAGGTTGCTGCTGTAAAACTGGAACAGTACTTGGAAATTACTAAAGAAAAAAAGCCAACGTCAAGAAACACCTTTATTGCAAACAGCAAAGCTTTCGGGTCTACATAGTAAATCATGTAAATATTTTTTTTTTGTACATAATGTCTATGTAGTGTGGTAATTGTTGTGTGCTACTATGCTGGTTTTGATTTTAATATTTACTTTCTGTTGAGTGGAGTAGAGTACTCAATGTATATGTTTGTAGGGTACTTGCATTAGGTGGCTGGGTTGTGTTTTGACAGTTAAAGAGGTGTGATGTTTGGTGTGTTACAGTTAGGATTCAGGTTGCACGGATGAGCGGATGGCCAAGTGTTGCTGTTCGTACATTCTGTTTTCGAAATTCTGAGCTTTTGGGGTTGTTTGCGCTCAATGTTCCATGCTTGATGTTGTGTGATTCAAAATTATAGTCTTTCGATGTTCCGATATAAACCCCATGAGGCCAATCTTTAGTACCATTCACCAACAGACTAGTCCATTGATAAAATCTATGCCAAATAAAGATAAGGTTAGATATGTCACAACCTTTAATGTTAGGACACAAGTAGTTAAAAAAAATTATAGAAAAAAAATGGCCGATTTTAATGGTTTCACCTAAACTTAGAAATATCTTAGATATGAAACCATATTTCTCTTATAAGAATACGAGAAATTTGAAAAGCAAATTATGTTATAAAGATTTTAAACCCATATCTAAGCAACAGTCAGAAATGAGAACAGGTACTTTTAGTTGTATGAGTTGTACTTGTTATAGTGATATATTTGGGAAGGATAGTGACTTTTTTATACATCCCTCCACAGGCAAATGTTACACATTTAATTTGACAGCAAATTGTAATAGTATGAATGTAGTTTACTTAGCAACCTGTGGCCAATGCCCCTCTTTTTATGTAGGCAAGACCACAAGAAAACTTAAGGAACGCATTATAGAACATAAATCAGATATAAGGAGAAATAGTGACAAGAATGCGTTAAGTAGACACGTTATGTGTACAAATGCCAGTCATAACGTTAAGTTTAGGGTTATAGAGATGATCTATAAGGACATTGGGGAGTGATATAAATAATTTGTTAGAAAATAAGGAATATGGTTGGATATTGAGGCTAGGAGATGATATTGAACCTGGCCTCAACACTACTGTCACTCTTAAACCTGTGCTAGTGAAACTGCAACAGAGTAAACTTTGATCTTTTTAAAGTGTTTTTTAAAAATGTTTTTTAAACAAGGTTTATTTTGTTTTAATAGGTATAAGTTATTTTAAGAGATACACGTGATTTGCTGGCTGTAGTCATATGATGTGTTATGCTCCTATTTAAACTGAGTTAACTGATATGTATTTGTATTAGCATTGCTGTTTGCAATAAAGGTGTTTCTTGACATTGGCTTTTTTTCTTTAATAATGCAGATTCAACCCAGATTTAGCCTCCCTATCCCTCACGGCCAGGGAAAAATGTAAATATCCCAACATGTTCTTGTACGACATATCTCTGGGTTATTCATATACAAACTATAAGGGCTAAAACTACCATGGAAATGTAAGGTTAAGCTTCTTAAGATCCTCACAGGTCAATCGTTTGGTAAATACCTATCAACCTATTGACTATATTACTTTCGGAAACTGTCATTATACTTAGGCGCAAGGACTACAAGGAGATGATGGGCATCAAGTTTCATCAGTCAGCAAAAATATCTGACTCAATTAATTGCTCCAAAATCCTCTCTAAAGTGTCATATTGGAATTTTAAGAGCACTAAATTAAACTGGTACTTTAATTATTTAAAAAATAGGTTTTGAGTTAAAAAAGGGATTCCTTATAGGAAAAAGCAACATTTTACTGATTTGCCTATTGGGTAAAGGAAAAGTAAAAGGATTAACCAGAAGGGATATGACCTCAGCAGAGGTTGTGAGTATGATGATGTGAGGTATTTTCAGCTCTTCTAGCAGAAGTAGAGCAGTGGATGTGTAACATATGCCAGCATAGCTAGCTGGAGATTTGTAAATAATTATATGTCATTTGTATATCAAACTGATTTGTACAGGTGCTTGTGTTGAAAATGTATTTGTAAAGCTGCTTGTGTTAAAAATGTACCAACAGTGGATCCTGCTGGACAGAAAAGAAATACATTTGTATGTCACACTGTACTGTAACTGTTGAAATGCATATATTGTAATAGACAATGCTGGAAGAGAAATAATTCCAGTTCAGCTAACTTTGAAAAACAGTCTGAAATTAAATTACCTGGTTCAGGCCATAGAGATTGTATCTTACAGTTCTGATTGCAGCCAGAGAAAAAATGTCTGTGAAAACCAGGACTATGAATCCTACTGTACTGTCCTTAGTGGTGAACTAATTGCTAGCCTGGAAGGGTGGAAGTTTTTGACATTGTTTTATAGCTTTCAGATGCTATAACACATCTTATCAAAGCTCTATGTGTGTGTTTTGTAATACATATGTGCAAGATTCTGGCTCAGTTTCTAGTAAAGGGGGTAGTGTGGGAACCAGAAATCAAGTGACCAGATGTATGTGATGTCATTCTGTAATCCAGCACTAAAATGATGTTTTAATACTAGATGAGACAGAAGTCTCAGGACAGTCTGTTTTTGAAACCTGACAAAGAAGTATCACTTGCCCACTTTATTTTGCCTTGCTTTAGTAAGTAACCAGGGAATAGTAATTCTTTAGATCAGTCAGGAGAATATAGTGAGATTAGTTAAGTATTGTTTTTCTGTATCTGAGTGAATCTTTCCATCTGTGTTATTTTTAATATTTCCTGTGATTGAAATTTTGGTGGTTACTGTAAATAGATATTTAGTATTTTCATGTTCATAGGTTCATAGGTTGATACTAGACTATCTGCCCTAGGGCATTTATAAGCCTATCCAGAGTGTGTTTGGCTATCGCCACCCTTTTAGATTTGTAGACTGTGCCTTTGAATAGTAGGTCACAGAAGATAGCCCTTTTATGGTTAGTTTATTGTGCCTCTGTCTATCAGGGACCCAGAAGAGATCCCAGGGGTAAACTTACGATCTCCCATCCACTCGTCAAGATTTCTCTTGAAGAGGGTCAGTGAGGGGCTCTGCCTAACTTGGACTGTGATTCTGTTCCAGAGTGAAGGGAGTCTCTGGGATATGAATCTGTCCCTCCAGCATGTCCTATTTATTTCTGTGCTGAGGTTTAAGTCTCTGGAGCATGTAGCTCTAAGGGATTTGGATTTCCTGAGGTGGAGCATGTCCATTAATTCTGGGTTGGACATGGAGTAGGCGGTAAGCAACTGAGTAGAGCTGGAGTTTCTTTAGCCTAACTGTATAGGGCATCTGTTTGAATCCCTTGATCCTCTTGGTGAGGTACTTTTGGGGTCTTTCCAGTTGCTGCAGGTGTCGGGTAAGGTACATCCCAAATGAGGCATTGTATTCAATTATGGGCCCGATGAGTGAGGAATAGAGGGGCACAATGGCCTCTCTTGATCTAGATGTGAAACCTTTCGTGATAAGGTGAGCTATATAGAAGGTCTTTCTAACCACTTTGGCAATGTGATTGTCAAAGGAGAGATTACTATCTACTTGGGTCCCCAAATCCCTAATTACTTCCTTCGTACTTAATGGATTACCTCCTATGTGGTAATCTGTGGGCACTGTGCTTTTCCCAAAGGGGATGACTATGCATTTTCTGGCATTTAGCTTCAGGCCATGGCTCTGGCACCAGTTATCTGTCTCTGCAAGACCCTTTTGGAGGATGCTTGTGTCAGCCAGAGAGTCTATTATGGTACCCAGTTTGCAGTCATCTGCGAACTTGGTCAGCCAAAGTCCTCCCGTGTTTGCCTGTACCTCAGAGAAATAAAAACCGAACAAGAGAGGTCCCAGGACTGAACCTTGTGGGACGCCACTTGTGACTGGTTTAGAGTCTGACAAGGCACCTGCAATTCTGACCATGTGGGTTCTATCCCTGAGCCAGTTTGCAACCCATCTTGTGACATAGGGGTTAATATTTAAGCTGGTGAGCTTATTTATGATGCCTGAGTGGGGTATTGTGTCGGAAGGCTTTTGCGAGGTCCAGGTAGGCTGTGTGGACTACCTTCCCTTTGTCTATGGCCCTGGTAACTGTTTCAAAGAAGTCGACCAGGTTTAAGAGGCAAGATCTGCCCTTAACAAAGCCGAATTTGGTAGGATCCAGTGCCTGCAGGTTCCCGATGTCATTGTTTATGAGTTCCATGATGATACACTCCATAGCTTTGCAGACCAGGCTAGTCAGGCTTATAGGGCGATAGTTTCCTGGGTCTGTTGTGGCACCTCCCTTGTGGAGTGGGACCACTGCTGCAGTACGCCATTCCTTGGGTACATATCCTGTAGTAAGGCTGAGTTTGAACAGTGACTTTATGTGAGGGTTTAGTTCTTCTTGTAGCTCATGTACGACGCAGCCCGGGACACCGTCTAGTCCCATTGATGCCGTTTTTTGCTTTGGAGAGGGCAGCTCTCACCTGTTCATCTGTGATGTCTGGGAGGCTACACTCTGTTGGGATGGAGATTTGCTCTTTTGGGGGGGTTGGGGGGAGAAATCTGCACTGAACCTGTCTGCCAGGATGTTGGCAATGTCTGTGGGTTCAGTGTATTTTTTATCATTTTGCACTAACTCAGAGCATATCTGGGAGTTTCCTCCCAGGTTCCTGACATAACTAAAGAAGGCCTTGTGATTGTCTTTAGTGTCTTGCGCAATTTTTCTTTCGAAGCTGGCCTTAGATGATTTTATGAGGGATCGTAGCTTCTTGCTAGTACTGATCAGAGATGCCTTCCCTTTTTGGGATTTTGCTCTATCATGTAGTAGCTTTCTCCTTTTGTTGTATAGCTTATTTATGGCCGGGGTCCACCAGACAGGTCTCCTGCATTTGGAGAAGTGAGTCTTGGTTTTATCTGGGATGGCACGATCCATACATTCCTGTAGGTGTCCATAGAATGCGTTTGTAAAGGATTCAGCGGTTTGAGCCATATTTTCCACTGGCCCGGGGGCTTTGAAGGATACCACCTCAGTTTTGAGAAGTGTGAAGTTTGCTTTTGAGAAGTTCTTCACTGTGGTTACCTTGGCTGGAGGTGGGGATGAGATATGGATGTCCAGTGAGATTAATTTATGGTCTGACCTTACCAGTGAGGGGTATACCTCTGGTGTGGAACATAGAGTCCCTATGTTGGTGATGACCAGGCCCAATATGTTTTCCCCTCTTGTGAGGGTGGTGACCAGTTGTTCCATTGCATTTGAGTTTATAAATTCTAGGAACCGTTGGGCGAGGGTGTGTGGGCTTGAGTAGTTTACCCAGTCAATGTTTGGGTAGTTGAAGTCACCCAATATAATGGTGTTTGGAGAGACCTTCATATTCTCCAGTGTTCTCAGGAAAGCCGAGTGGGTGTCCTGAGTTTGGGAGGGTGGTCTGTAGCAGGCTACAAACTGAAAGGCAGTTTTGCTCACTGTTAGTTGCACATGGATGGTTTCTGTTGCTTCATGCAGTGCTACCAACCTGGAGTATTGGTATTTTTGATGTATATGGATACTCCCCCTCCTTTTCTGGTTCAGTCCAAGTTTTGTGGCCGAAAAGCATGGTATGAAGCATAAAGTGGTAGTGCTGGGGTGCTTTCGGGAGCCTTGAACCAGGTTTCTGTTACTGCACAGACATCCATGTTCTCCATACTGAGTAGAGCCTCGAGTGCATGCATTTTGAGGTTTAGACTTCTGGCGTTGAGCAGCATTACCCTTAGTTTCTTTTTCTTTGTATTGTCTATGGAGGTGGGTTTGTCTTTTCAGCCTTGCCTAAAAAAGGCACTATGGGGGTGGCAAGAGCCTTAGCCAGTATTCGAAAGCCCAGAGGTGACAGGTGCAAGCTGTCCCTAGCGAAGCAACGTGGCTTGTCGAGCATGTCATCCCAGGCTGACAGACACTGGATCCCCTTTGAATGACACCAATACTTTAGCCAATTGTTAAAACTTATCATTTTGTCTTTATACTGTGGCATCATTCTTGGTGAGGGTAAGATGCTACTCAAGGTCAGGGTCATACCAGCCTGGGCTACATGATCAGAGAGCTCCTCTATGTCTCTTTTCATGTAGTCCAGGGAGGTACGTCTCAGGTCATTCACACCAGCATGGACAATGATGGAGTCATATTTGTACTTGCTTTGGAGTGACCTGAGTGCATGTGTTTTATGTGGCGGATCCTGGCACCCGACAGACAGCTTAGAGTGACCTTCTCCTTGTTCAGCCTGGTGAGTGGGACGTCAGTGTGTCTGACAATAGAGTCACCTATTACAAGTGTATTAGGTGTGTCGTTTAGCCTTAAGGGCTGTGACTGGGTGGCACACTGACTTTGTGGACTATGTGATACATGGGTATTGTTGTGGAGTAGCAGTTGTTTGGGTGTCTGCTTTGGAGGTCTCTGCTGTTTAGGCAGATTTTTATTTAGAGCCTCCGAGTATGTTTTTGTGTGTTTATGTGTTTGGTTTGTTGTTGCTATAGGTCTATGTGAGACTGGATTTGTGGTGTGTGTGGTTTCCTTCTCCTCCTGATTGACTGTGCCAGTCATGGGTCGAGAGTGCTCAGCCTCAAGTTTGGCTTTATAGTTGCATCTCTCACATATATTTGAGTTTGTTGGGAGGAGGAAAGGGTTGTCTGTGTACATAAGGCAGTTGTAACATTGCCTTAAGATTCCCATATTCACCAGCTGGACTGGAGAGTACACACGAAACTGACCTTTGGACATGTCAGGATATTATGATTAATACTTTTGACTGATCAAGGAGGATTAGTAGGGTGTTAAGTATTTAAAAGAGTATAAGAGAGGTTTAGTGCTTATAGGATTACTTCTAAGTGCAAGTGTAAGGCTATAAAATGAAAATAGAGTGCTTCCATTGAAATACAGATCAGTTCCTAGGGAAAAAGTGAAGAGCAGATTATATGGAGCCGGTAATAGTTTAAACCTGTTTAAGCGGCGCTGCCCGATGCTGCGCTAAGTGCAAAATCGTGCAAAACCGCGCTAAAGCGGGTTTTTAAACAGGGGACTTGAAAGAGCTAGGAATTAGCCCAAAACAGCCAATAAACAACAAGTTTCAGTGCTGAGATCACTCCTCCAGGGACAGATAGGCTGCTCAAAGCTCCCCACTCCCACTGGTGAACAAATAAGCTTCCTTCTATCCAAGTAAGGATATGGGCAACACAGAAACTATTCTAAAGTCCAGAATACAGCAATACCTGTATTAGGGACTATTCTAGCTCAGGAAAGGCAGGAAACAAGGATTTTTTTTTTGTTTTTTTCTTTTCTTTTCTAAGCAAACAACAGAAAATGCACAGTAAATACTTTACACAGGCTAGCGCACTTGAGTGAACAGCCTCAAGAGTTAAATCAAACAAACAGACAAATTTAAAGTGCAGGTAATAATAAATGCAGAAAACAAGCTTAATTCAAGAAAAATAGCAGTTTTAACACGCTTTTCGGCGAGAATAGACAGTCGCAAAGGTAAAGGCAGTAAAAGGTACTTAAATCTAGTAGCAGTCACTCTTTTTCGTCTTTCTGCTGCTAGCACCACTCTGCAGGACCATGAGGTGCTTTGCTGAGTCGGAACAAGCGCAAAAACCGCGCCAAAGCAGGTTTTTAAACAGGGGACTTGAAAGAGCTAGGAATTAGCCCAAAATGGCCAATAAACAACAAGTTTCAGTGCTGAGATATGGGCAACACAGGAACTATTCTAAAGTCCAGAATACAGCAATACATGTATTATGAACTATTCTAGCTCAGGAAATGCAGGAAACAAGGATTTTTTTTTTGTTTTTTTCTTTTTTTTCTAAGCATTATTAAATATATTTACAATTTTCATTGTGGCTGATCTTTTAGAGAATATTTTAACCTTTGAGACTACTTATATTTATTTGGTGACACTGTGGTAGCTCCTGAAAGCCTTGCATTGCTCATACACTACCATATGTATTAGTATCAATTTTATTCAGTATAATTTGTTACCCTTGTAACAGCCATAGAGTAGCTGGCTTTGGAGTATTGTGGTGGCAGTATCTACCTTATAGTCTGGCTAGAAGGGGCATAGCTGGTAAATCTGTGCCAGCCTTTCCCAGGTGTGCATGTGTGTGTGCATGTCAGCTACCTGGAGCAAGGACACAGAGCACTGTTTTCACAGAGAGTGTGGTAGAAGACTTGGCTTGGAACACTCAGCTGAGGACTAACTCTACATCTGTGTCAGTGGGGAGTCTTATTTGGGGGCCTGGAGAGAGAGAGAGGGAACCCCAGTTCTGGGACTGAGTGTGTTCCCTGTATGCTCTTAAGGGAAATTGTGCTTAGTTCAGACAGCTGCATCTCAAAATACTGTGTGTATCTATTTTTGTACCAAGTGAATGTCCCTCACTGATGTCTGTGGTGAGGATTGAGACTCCTTGATCATTGGCCCAGAGGAGGGAGGTCACATATTGGTGAGCAGTGGTGGGATATTTATTGAACTTCTGTAGCCTGTAGGCAGTTGTCACTGAAGGTATGTGTACTCTCAGAAGCTATAAGGTAAACATACAGAGTTTCATTTTTCAGATCAGTTTTATTTATTTTTGATAGTTTAGTTTATACAGGGAGAGCAGGCAAAGATGTCAGCGCAGGATTGTGGCAAGCTGACAAAGAACCAGCTGGCCAAGGTTTGAGAAGCCAAAGGACTGGTGCATGCCAGCCTGACTAAAGAGGAAATGATTTCAGCCTTAATCACAGCTGCAACATGGACCAGCAACCAGGAGGACAACCAGTCTGGTAATGGGGATGTACAGCCATCAGAAACAGGACATTTCACCTTTTTCTCAGAGGACTTAAATATATGTCTGGAGTTAAAGAGACTTGAACTGAAGGCCAAACATTTGGAATTAGAATCAGCAGAAAGACTGCCGCATTTGGAGGCTGAAAAAAATGACAATAGTATGGCATTTGGAGGCCTAAGAAAATGAGAAACAGTGGCAACATGAGTGGGAGATGCTGACCTTTTGTCAGGGTCATGGAGGTAATGGGGAAGGGTACAACCAAACCGCAGAAGGAATAAACGTTAGTAAATTTCTTCCACAGTTTACAGATGGTGATAAATTTGATAGTTTTACTCATATAATTGAACGAGTATGTAAACAGAATAATGTTAACCAAGGGCTCTGGGCACAGTTCCTGACCCCCTTACTCCATGGTAAAGCTGTAACTGCTATTTCTAAATTGTCTGACATTGATTCTTTAAACTATGATAAAGTTAAACAATGTATATTGGAATCTTTTAAGTTAACACCTGAAACATACAGAAAAAAAGTTTTGTGAGTACAGACAGAAGGCAGATGAAAGTGCATGTGATTATATTGCTGAGTTAAGCACTTCCTTTCATAGGTGGGTGAGTGGGTGTCAGGTCACCACTTTTGAAAGGCTGGCAGACCATTTGCTGAGGGAACAATCCCTCAGTACTTTGCCTGAGGACAGGAGAGTCTGGTTGGCAGACCGGAAGTGTAACTCTGCAGATGAGCTGGGTAAAAAAAAGAGATCTATACTTAGCAAACAGGGCATCACTGCACAAGAAGGGGATACCCAGTGCTGCACACGGATATAAGGGAACCCATACTGGGCAGCCTAAACCACCCCAACAGAGTCCAACAGTAACAGGAGAAGCCACAAGTTCAGGTACATGGCCAGGATCAAGTATGATATATTTTAAATGTAAGCAGCAGGGCACGTAGCATACAGATTTCCACAGAAGCAAGGTGGGAGAGCCAGCAAGTGGGAATAACAGTATGCCAGTGGTAAGTTGTCTGGAGACAATAGGGGTACTAGACTATCACCAGAATTTATATCCTATCTTAGTGGATGAAAAACAGGTCACTGCTAAGACAGAGACAGCCTCTGACATAACCATTTTGAAGCCTGCAGTGGTTAAAGAGGAGCAGTACTTGCTTGGGCAGTCCACTCCAGTCAGAGCTTTAGGAGGGACCCCATTCCAAATGCCTTTGGCCAGGGTTCATCTTGACTGGGAGGGTGGAAAAGGAAGCAAGCAAGTAGGTGTGTTTGAGGGGGGGGTCTATCTGAGAACACTGAAAGCTCAAAAGTCCGACAACGAGATCACTGACACCACAAAAACGAAAGTGCAAAAATACGACAGTTCACATGCCCGACAAAGCACAATCCTGTCAATTAACAAAACAAAACAAATTCCCTGTTCTGAAAATCACACACACAACCCAAGCACACCAAAAACCTGATAAACCTACACTTAACCTGACATACACACCTATCTATGCACTAACCTTAACCCAAACCCTAACCCTAAGGTCTGTCACTATCGCACACTTACCTTACCCGCACCCTAAAGTCCATCACTATCGCACACTTACCTCAGCTGCACCCTAACCCTAAAGTCCATTACTATTGCACACTTACCTTACCCGCACCCTAACCCCAAAAGTCCATCACTATTGCACAATTACACAGTCATGCTTGTTTCGCATGTCATGTGTTTTCAGCGTCGGGATTTCGACTTGGGTATTTCCGCAATCGGTCTTCCGGTGTCTGTCATCTCGTTGTCGGTGATTTCGCTTGTCAGTCTTCTCAGGTAGACCTGTTTGAGGATATCCCTGCAGATGTTTTGATAGGGAATGATTTTGATAATGCAATACCTTGTGTGCATGCAGTTACATGCAATCAGGCTTGGAGACAGGCATGTGGGTCTGGTAGCCTGGAGGAGACCCAGACAGACCCAATAACTAAAGCAAGGGCTGGTGAGGTGGCTATTTCACGGAGAGAGCTACCTTGTAGCTGTGAGCTTGAAGGTGAGCCACAGCTGCTGGTAGGTGCTGATGTGCCCTTGGGGAGAGTGACTGCAAGGGCAGAGGTAAATGGTAGTACCCAGGCTGACAGTGAAGTACCACTATCAGAGGATACCAGACTTCCTGTGGAAGGGGAGACGGGAAGGGTCACAAAGGTACAGTTGAGACTGGCTCAGCTCTCAGACCCTACACTAAGAGGCTTGAAGGAGACAGTTAGGGACATACCTGATCGTCAAGGAAAGGGGGACTCTGTATACTGGAACAAATGGTTACTGTATAGAGAGTAGACCCCTGAGGGAGGGCTAGACGGTGAGGTAATACAGCAGTTGGTGGTGCCCAGAGCCTACCATCTGGCGCTTCTAGCCATGACATTACTTTTGCAGTTCATATGGGCATAAATTGTACCTAGAGACATATTATGCAGAACTTTTATTGGCCTGGGAATGCAAGGGATGTAACAGGGTACTGAAGGACCTGCGAGCAGTGCCAAAGAGTAAGCAAGGCAGGAGACAAGATCAAAGCTTCTTTGATGTCTTTGCCTGTGATTGAGGAACTACTTCAGAGGGTAGCTATGGATATTGCAGGGCCTCTGAGTACCCCAAGTTCCACAAGGAAGACGTTTATCCTGGTGGTAATAGACTATGCTACTAGATACCCTGAGGCAATGGCTCTATTCTCCATCAAGCCAGAGAAGGTGGCAAATGCTTTGTTAGAGATTTTCAGCTGGGTAGGTTTCCCGAGAGAAATACTGACTGACATAGCTGCCAATTTCATGTCAGATCTGCTTGCTTGTCTGAGGGAGTACTGTGAGGTGAAGCACCTAAACACCAGCCCCAACCACCTCCAGACTAATAGTCTTGAGGAGAGGTTAAACTATACACTAAAGACATTTGCAGACCAGTTTAAGAGAGAGAGTGGGAGAAATATTTGCCCCATCTGCTTTCCATACAGAGAGGTACACCTAGAATCCACAGGTTTTTCACTCTTTGAGTTGCTGTATTGGCATACGGAGAGGGGGGCTTTAGATTTGATCCGTGATGAGTGGGAGGCTGTGTTTGAATCCCACAAGACGTCTGTTGTAGCATATGTCCTAAACCTCAGGACAAGGCTTAGGAGGAGCCCAACAACAGAACAAGGTCTGGTATGACAGGAATGCTGAAGCCCAAGAGTATGCTGAGGGACAGCAGGTTATGGTATTTATTCCTGTCAGACACAATAAGCAGCAGGCAGCTTGGGAGGGACCCTTTGAAGTGGTAAAGAAGGTCAGTGATGTTAACTACATGATAAACCTAATAAGCAGGAGGCAGGGGCAGAAATTATACTATGTTAACATGATGAAGCCTTACTATGACAGGGAGGCCCTGGTGCTGAGTATTTGCAGTGGGTGGCAGGAGGAGTCTGACGGCTACATCAAGCCAGCCAGCAACATGCCAAGTTATTAAGGTGGAGAATAGGGTTGCAGACATATGACATGACAGTGCAACACTGTAGTGGCGTCAGCAATGCCAATGCAAATGGGTTCTCAAGACAGGGCATGGATTAATGTGTTCCCAAACAGGCTCATTCCTCTCAAGCAATGTTTCTCCAGGGTCACTTGAGAAACTAGCTTGAGTCTTCAAAGGGGGGAGAGATCTGATGGTGTGAGGTATTGCCAGCTATGCCAAAAGAAGAAGTGCATTGGATATTTAACATATACCAGCATAGCTAGCAGGAGTTTTGCAAAGAATTATATGTTTTTTGTACATTCGACTGATTTGTACAGGTGCTTGTGTTGAAAATGTATTTGTAAAGCTGCTTGTATTAAAATGTACCACTGGTGGGTCCTGCTGGACAGAAAAGAAATAAACCTGTGTGTCAGACTGTATTGCAACTGTTGAAATTAATATGTTGTAACAGAGGATAGTGGAACAGAAGAGATTAATCTCAGTCCAGCTAACTTTGAAAAATAGTCTGAAATTAAATTACCTGGTTTAGGCCATAAAGATTATATTCTACAGTTCTGATTGCAGCCAGAGACAAAACGTCTGTGAAAACCAGGACTAGGAATCATACTGTATTTCCTTAGGGGTGAACTGATTGCTACCCTGGAAGGGTGGAAGTTTTTGAAAGGGTTTTATAGCTTCTAGATGCTATAACACATCTTAGAAAAGCTCCATGTATGTGTATGGTAACATATATGTGCAAGATTCTGGCTCAGTTTCTAGTAAACAGGGTATAATGAAAAACAGAAGTCAAGTGACCAGATGTATGTGATGTCATTCTGTAATCCAGCACTGAAATGATCTTTTAATACTAGATGAGACAGAAGTCTCGGGACAGTCTGTTTTTCAAACCTGAGAAAGAAGGATCACTCACCCACTTCATCTTGCCTTGCTTTAGTAATAACCAGGAAATAGTAATTCTTTAGATTAGTCATGAAAATATAGTGAGATTAGTTAAGTATTGTTTCTCTGTATCTGTCTGAATCTTTCCATCTGTCTTATGTTTAATATTTCCTATGATTGAAACTCTGCTGTTTATTGTAAATAGATATTTAGTATTTCATGTTCTTTTAATGTTCTTTTATTATTTATTATTAAATATATTTAAACTTTTTATTGTGTCTGGTCTTTTAGAGAATACTTTAACCTTTGAGATTACTGTGGCATGTCCTGAAAGCCTTGCTGCATTGGTCAAACACTACCATTTGTATTGGTATTAATTTTACTTGGTATAATTGGGTACCCTTGTAAGAGCCTTAGAGTAACTGGTTTTGGCATGTTCTGGTGGCAGTATCTACCTTATAGTCTGGGCAGAGCCTTTCCCATGTGTGTGTGTGTGTGTGTGTGTGTGTGTGTGTGTGTGTGTGTGTGTGTGTGTGAAAAACAAATCTCAAAGAGATAGAAAGGAAACTGTTTTGATATTAAAATGTAATACACTTTTCCCTATAGGACTTAATAGGAAAGTGAACTGGAAATGTTTTTTATGAAGGGTTGGGTTTGTTTTAATTGATTATTTAATTGTTTAATTAATTTACTGAATGTATATAAGCTGTGTGTTTTTATGGTGTATTATAATCTGTAAAGGCTTATTTAAGCCGAGATGTTAGGAGTGTTTAAGGTTTTATCATTAAATAGATTTGATACCACTAGCCATTGCTTTTCTTTGTGGTGTTTCGTAAATCTCAAAGAGTGTTTGTGTCAGCTACTTGTTGCAGGAACACAGAGCATTGGTTTCACAGAGAGAGTGATGGAGGACTTGGCTTGATACACTCAGCTGAGGACTCAACTCTGCAGCTGTGTCAGTGGGGAGTCTTATTTGGAAGCCTGGAGAGAGAGGGAAGCCCAGACCCAGGAATGAGTGTGCTTCCTGTGTTCTCTTAAGGGAAATTGTGCTTGGTGCAGAGAGCTGCATCTGGAAATACTGTATCTTTTTTGTTCCAAGTGAACATCCCCCGCCAGTGTCCATGGTGAGGATTGAGACTTCTTGATCACCGGCCAAGAGGAGAGACATCACAGTAAGTTTCTGATCTTCCTCAAAGAATGAGGAAATGCACAAGTAGCAGTTCCATGGACACATATCTGCACAGATGCCTCTGCATATCGGGTTTGGGTGCGGCAATGGGTACGGTAGAAAACAAAACACCCAAAGCACCCAAGTATGATGGCTCACCTTGGCCTAACTCTTACCTTCAGCCAGCAAGCCAGCCAGCCAGTGAGAGAACAAATGGGTGAAAAGGTTGAGGATGGGCTTGATGATCGAGGACAGGAAAAGCCACAAAATAAATACAAAGGAATTATTCAATGCTCTATGTTATGACATCTTCTTTTATCATTCTTTCTTAATGTACTAACAGCCAGACTTTTGCAGATCCACATAATCTGTTAAGCAGATTATATCATTTTGTGTGTAATCAATTTAAGGCCAACAAAAACAAGTGTTATTTGGAGACCACAAAAGGCTTATGTAATTAAGTACAAATGGAGCAACATGGGCCAAGAAAGAGTTCAGACTGAAGCAGTAGAGAAGTAAAAGTATTTGGGAGTGTGGCTACAGCATGCACTCATATTCTCAACAACATACTAGAACACCTATTTCTAAAACACAATTACTATCTTCTTCTTCTTCTTTTGGCTTTTCCCGGTTAGGGGTCGCCACAGCGGATCATCTGTTCGCTCATGATTGGCAGAGGAGTTTTACGGTGTCGAGTTGCCAGCTCGGCGCCCAACCTTCCACAGAAGGCACCAAACACAATTACTATCTACTGTACACAAAATCTCTGCAATGTTATCAAAAGAGGAGGCATGTTCCCTTCCTTAACCTACACCCTAATTGTCTACTCTCCCAAACTCCTGAACAAACTCAGAGGAACCTACAATAAAATCTGTTGGTTCTGTGCAAGAGTCTCAAAAAGACATCATTGCACTGTTACAGCCAATGCAAAATGGTACCCAATTCAGTTTCATGCCAAGCTTATTTGTACAATAATATATAAAATATTAAGTACTGGTCAGTATAGATCACTGAGCAAAATTCAAAAATGAAGAACCTCTAGCCGAACACTCATATGCAGTTTCTCAAAGGTTAACAATATGTACATCCCACAGATAACACTGTTTACACAGAGTGTTTTCTATACCAGAATCATCAATATGAATTTTTCCTGGTAATATAAAGTCCTTACTTACATCATCTGACTTCATTACTGCAGCTGATTTTTTTTTTCAAAGAAGAAGCCACTTGCAGATGTCAAGGTACTTTTTCATAATCGGACTAGAATGTTCCACACTTTACTTGGAATATACGCAGAAGGTCAGGGAACATTGCAGGATAGTATGCATGTTTGTAAGTAGTTTATTTGGCAGATATTCATTTAAATTAGAATACATTAGACTTTTATATGTAATCCTAATACTGTACTGTGTTTTTAATTGTTTCTTGTTTCATAGGCCGCTCATTTAAAGCTGTTTTAAATTTCAGAAAAGTGTTTGCTAAAATTAAAGTTTCTAAATGTAATTTTTATTTATTTTTTTTTCAGAACATTTCTAACTGTAAATGTTAAGTACCTATTGCCAAAATTTAAGTTTTTGAACACAGTTTTTATTTGAAACTTTTCAGAAATGTCTAACTGCACTTGCTAAATAGCTATTTTAAATGCAATAAAATCATTATTCACTATAAGGTTGTTAAACATTTCTGTTGGGTGCCAAGCCATATGTCAGATCTGATCCAGGGAACATTGCAGGATAGTATGCATGTTTGTAAGTAGTTTATATGGCAGATATTCATTTAAATTAGAATACATTAAACTTTTATATGTAATCCTAATACTGTACTGTGTTTTTAATTGTTTCTTGTTTCATAGACTGCTCATTTAAAGCTGTTTTAAATTTCAGAAAAGTGTTTGCTAAAATTAAAGTTTCTAAATATAATTTTTATTTAATTTTTTTCAGAACATTTCTAACTGTAAATGTTAAGTACCTATTGCCAAAATTTAAGTTTTTGAACACAATTTGTATTTGAAACATTTCAGAAATGTCTAACTGCACTTGCTAAATAGCTATTTTAAATGCAATAAAATCATTATTCACTATAAGGTTGTTAAACATTTCTGTTGGGTGCCAAGCCATATGTCAGATCTGATCCAGTCACTAACCTGCGCTCTAAGCCATGAGCTCTTTCAAACTTTTCCAATATTCCTTTGACCTCAAGACAAAATACACTAAGAATATGATGACAAGCAATTTAAGTATGATGTAGCCTTTAGAAGTAAGGTGCCAATTTGAAATGGGGACGGAAGGTAGAATGTGGATATCGTATCGAACAGAACTGGATGAGAATGATTCAGTTGTTATAGTAAGACATAACTTGTGTATCCTATTTCATCTTTTCATCCAATTCAACTGTTGGGATAGTACCCCAAGCAACCTGATATCTCAAATGGCACCATGGAAGGTTATTTTCAAGAGCAGATTTTGATATGTGACCCTTTTGATGCACTATTTATGTTCATATTCTACATACTTTGGTTTTTGATATAACCACACGTCAGATATTTGACAACCGTATGTCTAATACAAAATGGTTTATAGGCAATTTGCAATGCATAATTTTCCCAAGTTGTAACTTTTTTCTATATTATTAATATTGTGTTCATATAATTTTTGGGAATAACATTGCATGGGAATACAATTTGATTAAATTTTTTTTTCATTTGTTTCTAGTTTAAAACCTCATAGATTAGTGTATCGATATGGACCTTAAAGGTATCTTAAAAGGGTTATCTGCAGACAGAGATAATCTGGAGGTTTTTGGTTTGAATTTATCAGGCATTAGGGATTCAAACACCAACAAAGGGGATGCCAAACATCTCTGTGGTGCACTGTTTCAGAAAATAACTAGAAACATGAGGGCTCTAAGAGCCAACATTTGGCACCTTAGGTTATTTAAGGCCTACAAACTAAAAAATATCACACCCCGAGGACTTAGAATTCATATTCAGCCATTAGTGGGATTGATTGATCAACAGCTGTCTAATGATTGAGCTGAAACCCAACATCAAGCCTCTATGTTATTTGTTGACACTCTCATTTCATATTATGAACGCATGATTGATTCACAAACCACTGAAATATATAACAATTGTCTGGAGGCTCAAGTTTATGAGTCGGAAGACTTTTACAATAATTATTTAACCAATCTTGCCAAAGATCTAGCCTTACTAGAGGAGCAACTCATTAAAAAGAAAACACATAAATTTAACCGTGATATGGCTGATTACGAAAAGGGCAAACCCTTTGTCACTCAGAAAAATGTCAGATTTATGGATTCCAGCTACAAAACCAATAGGAGGAAAAGGCCCAGGTCCATATTAAGAAAGAACATCCAAACAATCAGTGGCACTTCAGAGGATGATACATCTTCTGCCACAGATTATGAATGTCCTTCCAACCAGGATTCCCCAGTTGCCAAAAGGAAACAATCGGCAGACCCTTTAGACCCAGGACACACAGAGGTGGTAGAAAACACAGAAAAAATGGTGCAAAGTTTGGAAATGTTGTTACAGAAAATTGTGAAGCAATAAATAATGTGCATAACATTTCTTCCTTTGAATTGTCAGCTGCCCATAATAAACTACTCAATAAGGGTCTAAATTTTGTGCCTACATTTTTTGTTCCAGAACATACATTGGTCAAGGAAATAGAAGTTATGTTCTTACCATAACGTTCCATGTTAGTTGTCTTCTTCTCGCCTTCTTCTTGCTGGATGGGTTCGGAGCCGACCTCGGCTCTGACTCGGCCACTCTAAAAGCTCGAGAGTTGGTTCCACCGGCTCGAGGCTCCCCTTATATCCCACAATGTTAGGCGAGAGTTACCTCAGATCTCGTTTGTAAGCTAACCCCAGCTTATAATAGTAACAGTATAACTCTAAACAGAGTCCACCTCTAACAACAGGAAGAAAGAAGGGTGACCTACATCCTGAACCAGGAAATATGCATAACAGCATATGCCTAAGAAAGAGGTGGTAGAAAGAGAGGTCACAATCACAACTCCTCTAGGTCTGTCCAGGCCAGGGGGAAGGAGGGTGGGAGGCAAGAAGAACGCGAGAAGAAGACAACTAACATGGAACGTTATGGTAAGAACATAACTTCTATATGTTAAGTTGTCTATCTCGCCTTCATTCTTGCTGGATGGGACCGCGTCCCTAGCACCTTGTCCCGGGTGGCCTAACGGAACAGACTCCTGAGAACAGTGGAACCAAAGTTAGCTCTATGCCTAGAAGCTAAGTCCAACTTATAATGAGAAATGAAAGTGTGAGGAGTAGCCCAAGTAGCCGCTGCACAAATGGTGTCAATAGGCAGTCTGTCTTGGAAGGCTAAAGAAGTAGCCAAAGCTCTGGTGGAATGGGCCTTAGGTTTATTAGGCAGTTTTTGGTGTCTAATTTCATGTACAAGGGAAATCAAAGATGTTAGCCATCTGGATAATGATACCTTTGAAACTGAAAGTCCCTTTCTGCTTTCCGCATAGGAGACAAACAGCTGATCAGATTTTCTGAATTGTTTTGTTCTATCCAAGTAGTACCTCAATTGACGATGAACATCCAGACAGTGTAATTTTTGTTCAGACCTATTGGAATATTCTGGAAAAAAAACAGGTAGGTCAATGCTTTGATTCAGATTTGACGCCGAGACCACCTTAGGCAAAAAGGACGGGTTAGTTCGTAAGGATACTCTGTCCTTATGAAACAATAGATAAGGAGGACGACAGCTGAGTGCTTGAAGCTCTGAAACTCTTCCAGCTGAAGTAATAGCTACTAGAAAAAGAGTCTTCCATGATAGCAATTTTAAAGAACAGGAGACTGCAGGTTCGAAAGGGGGAAGAATCAAAGAAGCAAGAACTAAATTTAGGTCCCAAGGAGAAGGAGGATTTCTTATAGGAGGTCTGAGAAGAAAAACTCCTTTCAAAAAGGCTTTGCAAAGCTTGTGGGACATTAAGGCAGATTCAGAAATTCCCACATGAAAGTTAGAAATAGCTGCCAATTGAACTTTAAGAGTAGAGGGAGATGAACCTGCATGGAAAAGTTCAGCTAGAAAATCAAGGACTAATTGGATGGAAGCAGTGAATGGATCTATGTCCTTTCCTTGAGCCCAATACGTGAAGCGTTTCCACTTACTCAAATAAATCTTCCGAGTGGAAGATTTATGGGAAGCTATCAAAATATCTTGAACAGAGTGAGATAATTGAGGAAGCCTGGCTAAGGTTGGAACTGGAGGAACCAAGCAGTGAGGTTCAGAGAGGGGAGGGAGCGATGAAACTGACCCGACTGATGGATCAAAAGATCTGGAACTAGATCCAGATTCCACGGTCGCTCCAAAAGAAATCGATGTAGAAAGGGGAACCACACCTGTCGAGGCCAGTAAGGAGCAATGAGGATCAATGAGGCCTTCTGAGCGATAGCTTTCTGTATCACTTGAGAGATTAGTGGGAAGGGAGGAAATGCATACAGAAGTCCCCGGGGCCAAACTTGGACTAGAGCGTCTCTGCTGGGTTGGCCTGGTAAAGGGAATAGAGTGAAATATTCTCTGCACTTGCTGTTTTGGGGAGTAGCAAAAAGATCGCAGCAAGGCTGACCCCACTTGAGAAAAATTTCTCTCACCACAGAGTCTTTCAGAGACCACTCGTGAGGCATGAGGATAGCTCTGCTCAACTTGTCCGCAATTTGATTGGACTTCCGGGATGTGCGTTGCTATCAGAAACCGCTGAGAAGAAATCGCCCATTGCCACAGTCTGAGTGCTTCTCGACACAGGGGGTATGACCTGGTTCCGCCTTGTTTGTTGATGTACCACACTACAGACATATTGTCTGTCTGGATTGCAATCGTTCCCAAGGGAAGAGAGTCTCGAAGGGCTTGCAACGCTAAAAGCACTGCTCTCATCTCCAGAACATTTATGTGCAAGTGGCATTCGTTTGGTTGCCATGTGCCCTGGACCGTCCTGCCCTGATAATGCCCCCCCCACCCGATCAGGAAGGCATCCGTTGTCAGAGTAGCAACCGGAGGGGGTGGAACAAAGGGTCTTCCCAACAAAAGCTGAGGGGAAGACATCCACCACATGAGATGATTTTTGCACGCTTGCGTGATCATAATGGTGTGAGACATTGGAAGTTGCTGGTATGACCATTGAGTAAAGAGCATCCATTGAAGGATCCGCATGTGGAATCTGGCTAATGGAAGCAGAGGTATGGCCGCCATAATTCCCAACACTTTCAGAACTAACCTGGCTTTGATTCTGTTGTTGTTGAAAAGGAGTGAGACCAGTTTGTGAATGTCTGTTATTCTCTGATGTGTTAGTCTCGCAGACATGTTTACTGTGTCTAGATTTGCGCCTATGTAGGTAATAGTACGACAAGGCGACAAAACAGACTTTTCGCAATTTATTGAAATACCCAGCTTTTGACAAATGCGAAAAGTGTAATCCCTGGCCATCAGAAGGAGATGCTTGGTGGGAGCTGTGAGGAGCCAGTCGTCCAAATATGGAAACACCTGGAATCCTTGTCGTCTCAGGTGAGAAGCTACCACTGCCATGCATTTGGTAAACACCCGGGGGGCAGTGGTGAGACCAAAGGGCAGGGCCCTGAACTGAAAATGACTGGTTCCCAGCCTGAAGCGGAGGAATCTTCTGGAGCGTCTGTTCATTTTTATGTGATAGTATGCATCCTGAAGGTCTATGGAGCACATCCAGCTTCCTTTGCCCAAAAGGGGAAGGATGGATTGCAGTGTGACCATCCGAAATCTTGTTTTCTTGACTGATCTGTTCAAGATACTGAGATCCAAAATTGGTCTCCAGTCCCCTGTTTTCTTTGGAACTAAAAAGAACCTTGAGTAGATTCCGGATCCTTGCTGGTCTACTGGAACTGGCTGAATTGCTCTTTTTGCAAGCAGTTTTGAAATCTCCAAAACCGCTAGATCCCTTTGAGCGGGTGGAACATCTGGAAGGGATTTTTTTGACTGATTTGGAATGCGAAGAAAGGGGATAGAATAGCCTTCGGAAATGATGGACTGTACCCATTTGTCTTGAGTTAGGGATAGCCAGGCTTCTGGGTACAGTGACAATCTTCCCCCGACTGCCTCCGAAAGTGGGCAGTCGGGCAACACCTCAGGGATGCTGAAAGGGCTTGTCAGGGAAGGCTTCCCGATTGCCCTGGTTCTGCGGACCCCCCCTGCCCCTAGGGCGACGTCTACCATTGTTATTCCCGCCTCTGCCTCTGGCGGGAAACGACTCTGTCGTCAGGCGAAGTCCCTTGAGATTGTTTACGGAACCACATCTTTCCACCTTTCTGGCCTTTGGGGTAAGGCCTAGAAGGAGTAGAAAAACGGACTCCGACGGCAGAAAGGGTCTTGCCATCAGTTTCGCACCTGGTCAAGGTTTCTTTCACTTGAGGACCAAAGAGGGATGATCCATCAAACGGGGAGTTAGTGAAAGACGTCTTGAAGGGGTCCGCAAAATTGCATAGCCGCATCCAGGCATGCCTACGTAAGGCCACACCTGTCCCTGCGGCTCTACTCGCTCCATCAGCCACGTAAGAAAGAAGGCGCATGGAGGAGTTGGTTATGGAGTTAAGGGTAGCCAGCTGCGTGTTCATTTTATCTTGGAAACCCGCAGCTGTAGGGTCCTTTAACATTTCACTCGCTTCCTTGATCAAGTCCCTTTGAAGACGAGTAAAATGGCACAGGTAGTTCAGCGAACGCATGGTAAATGTCGCTGACGAGAACATCCGCTTCCGTACCTGTCCATGGACCTAGATTCCTTGTTAGGTGGATGGACAGGTACTGAAGGATCAGCTAGCTCCTTCTTAGTGGCAGCAGCTACCACCATAGCATCCACAGAAACTCCTTTTGATAAGAACTGTTTGTCTGCTGGTGCCGTTATGAACTTGGAGGGTCTCCTGGGAGTGGGGTCCACTGAATCAGGAGCCGTCCATGCCTTCTTAGCAACCACCTGCATGAGGGGGTCAAAGTGGGGGGACACCCAGGAGGTGGAAGGGCGAGAGCCAAACGCCTCAAGATACACAGATTCATCCTCCGAAGGGTTGAGGGCTGGCCAATTTCCCCTCTGCTTCAGGATCTCTAGAATGTCTGCAAATGAGACATCTTCAGAAGGGGAACGGGGGGAACCCTCAGAATCATCTAAATCTGTGTCCGACGTGATGGACTCAGGTGAGTCAATGTGTTTCCTCTTACACTTCCTCTTCCGAGGGGGCTCTTCTGCCAAATCAGGAGAGGCCTCGGAAGAGGATGAAATCCCCACATGGGGTTCCTGAGGAGCTGGCTCTCTGCGGTCCGGGATGAGGGAGTGAGTCGACTTGACCTGAGGCACCATAGAGGGAGGGGCGGAGCCGACTGTGGAGTAGAGCCAGGCTCTAACACACTCCGCATGACCTCGAATGCACCCCTGTCAGGCAAAGCCAGAGGTCCCCGCTCCGAGAAGCTAAGAACCTCCCTCGGCACCAACAGTGATGGCTCCGAGGTCGATGTCGGAGCCGAACTTACCAGCGCCGAAGCACCGAGAGGGAGAGGGGGGTCGGACAAGGGTCCGATGCCACTCACGCCCTCGGAGCCGACGAGGGAAGTCCGGCGCCGAGATTCTTCCAAGGAAGAAATCGGAGCCGACGACGGAGCCGAAGACAATTGTATCGGCTCCGACGCTATCACAGTCTCGGTTCCGACGCGACCCGGCTCCGAGCTCAAAAGAGTCGAAGGAGGAATATATTGATGGACCGGGGCAGGCATCGACTGATGAGTCGGGCTCTGAAGCATCTGGGCCAGTGCCTCGGACTTAAGAAGTCGACTCACTACCCTCTGAAGGTCATGATCCGACAGCCTCGATGACCTAGAGGAGTGAGATCTTTGGCTCCGTTCAGACAGCAGGGGAGATCCTGGAGCCGAATGAACGGAGCCAAGAGATGGTGACCTGGACCTCTTCCTAGTTGTCGGCTCCGAAGGTCTGGTCGGAGCCGACACAGGAATTTCTAATACCTCGGCTCCAGCCGGAGCCGAGGGAACCACAGAAACTGTGGATTGAGACTCATCGGCTCCAGCCGGAGCCGATGTAGACAGAGGTTTAGAAACCTTAGGTCTCAGCTCAGTTGTCGGAGCCGAAGACTTAGATGCCTTAGAGGGCTTCCCTGTAGATACAGAAAGGGAATCCTCAGGCTTGAGTAAGCCCCTTAAAATTAATTTATTTTTTCTTTCCTGCAGGACCCTGGGGCTGAAGCCATGGCACACAGCACAGGAGTCCTGCAGGTGCAAAGGTCCCAGACAGTAGACACAAGAAGTGTGAGCGTCTGTCAGAGACATTTTCTGACAGCACGCATCACACTTCTTGAATCCGGAGACCTTTGCTTCTTTAGACATATCTACAGGTGTAATCACACACACAGTCACACACACACTAATTACACCCTGTCTAGTTTAAAATATAATAAAATATAATAAACCACTAACTAGGTTTTAAAAGAAAAATAACACACACTCTCCACTAGGGAAAGAAAAAAGGCCTGAAGGCCCAAGGGAAGAACTTAAAGTTCTTGAGGGGAAAAAACAGGAATTTTTAAGAAAGGGGATAAGAATTTCTCTAAACTAAGGGAAATAAGTAAAAATATTAAAATTAAAGGGGTTTAAATAGACTAACTACACAAGAAAAGTCACTTACCAAGAACCGGTAGAAAACCAACACCTCGATAGCTGCAGCGGCAAACGAGATCTGAGGTAACTCTCGCCTAGCATTGTGGGATATAAGGGGAGCCTCGAGCCGGTGGAACCAACTCTCGAGCTTTTAGAGTGGCCGAGTCGGAGCCGAGGTCGGCTCCGAACCCATCCAGCAAGAATGAAGGCGAGATAGACAACTTAACATCTTAATGATTTTTGCAGGCTGATTAACCTTAAAATATTTTTTTCAGATTCTGACGAGTCTCAAAGATCAACTGGGTTCACATTTGGTAAATCAGACTTTCAACCTCCCATGGACAAGCATGTAGCCATATTTAAGGAATGTGTCACTAAGGATTTACATTTTTCCTTGGGCTATCAACCTATGAGACATAACTTAATTTCTCAAGAACAACAAGCGCTACATGATCTTAGTTCAAATCACAATATAGTTATTGTACCAGCTGACAAGGGGGGAGAGATTGTAGTAATGGATTGGTCTATGTACCAAGCAGAAGCCCTTAAACAACTTTCTGATTCCAGGTTCTATATCCAGCTGGTGGTGGATCCAACACCTAACTTCAAGACGCACATTGATTCATTCTTGGATTTAGCCACCGAGGAAGGTATTATTGATAAACACACATGTAAACAATTGAAAGTTTCTGACCCGAGAGCTCAATATCTATACTTGCTTCCCAAGATTCACAAACATCCAACATGTCCACCTGGTAGGCCCATTGTATCAGGGAATGGATCACTCACTGAACCTCTATCTGCCTTTCTCACACATTATTTGAAACCATTACTATCTCTGGTCAGATCCAGGTTGCAAGATACAACGGAATTTCTTAATATTGTCCAAGACACGCAATTGGAAGCTGACTGGTGGTTATGTACTTTGGATGTGACTTCTCTTTATACCAGCATCCCACATGATGCTGGGTTATCGGCTGTTGCATATTGGTTGGATAGATCTAAACTATATACCCCGGGATTTAATAACTTTTTAATCCAATTGACCAGATATGTTTTAACAAAGAACATCTTTTATTTTGAAGGACAAGCATACTGGCAAGTCGGAGGTACAGCTATGGGAGCATCCTTTGCTCCCATATATGCAGATTTGTTTATGGGATTCTATGAGGAACAATATATATATATATATATATATATATATATATATATATATATATATATATATATGTATGACTCTCATAACAATATCTATAGGGATAAACTAGATATTTGGAGAAGGTACCTGGATGATTGTTGGATGGGGTGGCGGGGTGATTTGAGTCTAGTAGATAAATTTGTAACATACCTGAATAATAACACATGGGATATTCAGTTCACCTTAACAATACAACATCAGGAAATAGTGTTTTTGGATGTAATAGTTTCTCGACAGGCTGATCATACTCTGACCACTCGTGTTCATAGGAAATTTCCACAGTATAATACACTTCTGCGTGCTACCAGTTACCACCCCCGCCACATCATCAACAACATCCCCAAATCACAATTTTTACATATGAAACGTATTTGTTCATCTCAAGAATCCCATTCTATATGCGAAGAAGATCTGGCAGATAGATTCACAAGTAGGGGGTATAATAAACATCGCATTACACAAACTAGGAATTAAGTTAGAAATATGCCCAGGTCAGAACTTTTAAAGTACAAACATCCAGGTCATGAACCCAGCACATCTCAACCAATCAGGTTTGTAACTACATTTGGTAACAATACAGATTCTTTTAGACAGATTATCAATAATCATTGGGAGATTTTGCGGGCTCATGAACACCTGCATGAGATATTACCTGAAAGATGTGTTTTTTCCTATCGCAGAGGTAGAACCATAAACTCTCATTTTACACATTATAAAAGGTACAATCCGCCCATACCAATTCAGACAACATTATTTGGTGACCCATTGATAGGCTGTTTCCCTTGTGGCCATTGTAGTGCATGCAGATATATCGACAAAACTAAAGAATTCACTAGTATGAATACTGCTAAGATATACCAGATAAAATTTTTTGGTAACTGCAGCATGGATTGGGTCATCTATTTGGCCACATGCGCATGTTTTTCATTTTATGTAGGTCAAACATCTAGACCATTAAGATTTCGGATAAGTGAACATCTTAGTGCTATTAGAAATTTCAAAATTTCAAATGCTCTATATAAACATACCATGACCCATAAAACTGCCCAATTTAAATTTACTATTATTGACAAAATCCACATGCATAGATCCCTGAAAGCTGGCTGGCACGATAGATTAAATAATATGGAATCCTCATGGATCACCAGGTTAGGAGCTTTATTCAAACCTGGTCTTAATGCAATTATGTAACTATTAATGCCAGCCTAGTTTTTTGGTTGTCTTTTGTTGTTTTTTTATCTTATACTTTGTCTATATGATAAATATGATGTTATTTATCAACATTCATTTTAATACAATATGTTGATACTGATGCTATAGCATGTAGATATTGCTTTAAATTTTTGGCTATATAAGGAAGAACCAGGATGTGCCATTTGTATTTTTTATTTGCACTGAGGAAGGCTGGGAACATAGCCGAAACCGGTTTGCAGGTTGCAGTTTATTATTTTTTGATGTTGCCATAATAAAGAAGATTTAGGCATTTTTCTTCCTTGTGCCGGTTCATTTTTTGGCTCTTTTGGATGGTTTGCTGAACCATGCGCTGGTTCCACCGTGCGTGTCAATGGTTTGTTCTACCATGGAAGGATACCCTTTGGAACTGAAGCTCCAAATGCAGGCTAGCTCTGGAAAGGATGTCCAGTTTGTACTCTTTGGAAAAGGTGTGCAGGGTGGACCATGTTGCTGCTGTGCATATCTCATCTATGGAAAAATTCCTGAAGAAGGTAGTGGATTTTGTCATAGATCAAGTGGAATGAGCTTTACGTTTAGCAGGCACTAATTTACTGTTGATTTACTGTTGATTTTGTAGACGAAGGCAATACAATCAGATAGCCATCTGGCAGTGTCTGTTCAGAAACTTTTCTCCCCATTCTGTTAGAGGCAAAAGAAAGACAGATGATCATCCTTCCTGAAAGCCTTCTTTCTACAACGGTAAAATCTGTGTTGTCTGTGGGCATATAAAATGTGCAGTAAGTATTCACCTTTGTTGGAATGATTTGGGAGAAATACTGGAATATTTAGAGGTTCATTAAGATTGGATTCAGATGCTACCTAAGGAATAAATGTTTGTTTGTCAGAATAACTCTATCTTTATGAAAGGTTAGATATAGAAAATTAAAAGATGGGGCGTGGAGTTCTGAAATTCATCTGGCTGAAGTGATAGCAACCAAAAACAGGGTTTTTCATGACATAAAGTTTAAGTCTGCAGGAAAAACTGGTTCCAGGACTAAAAGTCCCATGGAGGAGTAGGGTGGAGACAAAATACTCCCCCGAGAAAAGCCTTGCGTAGTTTATGTGATGCCAGGGTAGTGTTTTTGGTATATATGGGAGGGAAATTCGAAATAGAAGCTAACTGTACTTTGATGGCAGAGAAACTGCAGCCTGAGTCATAGAAGGAAGAAGAAAATTGTAGAACCTCTGCAGTAGAAGTACAATAAGAATTCATCCCTTGACTGATAGCCCAGAAGGTAAAATGCTTCCATTTATATTTATAGATCTTTTGGGTAGATTGTTTCTGAGAAGCAAACAAAATGTAAACAGTATAGTTGTGTAAGCTGATCTTCCATAAGAGAAGATATTCTAATAAATCACTGTTGCAATAGCCTAAGATATTTGGTGTTTCCCCCACCACAGCCTGCTTCAAAGGTTTAAGGCACTTTCCATGTGCTCTACCTGGCAGGAGCTTGAGAACAGCTCCATATAAAAGCAGTTAGAACACCAAATTAATCAGAACTTTTTTCGCCTAGAAAAAAGGGAGGTGAGATCCCCGAAAGGATAATGCTAGAAATTTAGGAAACAAACCCAACAGTAAATACACGAAAACAAGCAAAAAAGTAGGAGGTGAAAAATGGAATCCATTTTGTTGGGCTTTGTAAAAGTATGCACAGAGAACAAAGTAGAATATTTCTACAGTCTATCTCTTTCTAGAAAGCCACTGAAGAAGTCAAAGCCCTTATGGAATGGGCAGTAACCAAGCCTTGACGTGGCTTGTCATGGTGAGTATAACAAACGGCATTGGCATGAGACAATCTACCCAAAAGATATATAAATAGAAATGGAAGCATTTTACCTTCTGGGCTATCAGTCAAGCGATGAATTCTTATTGTACTTCTACTACAGAGGTTTTACAATTTTCTTCTTCTAGCAGTGATCTAGTAGAATGTCTACTGTTATGGTAAGAATTCTTACACAGCTGTACTATGTTCAACATTTAGATCAATGCTGCAATAGCCTAAGCAATTTGGGTTGATTACTACAGTATAGAACCTAAGAAGGGAGGAGGAAATTAAACTGAGTATCCAAGAGCCTCTGGAGAATGGTCGTAGCAAAGCCTGTTCTGCATCTGGAAAAGGAATCCATTTTGTTGGGCTTTGTAAAAGTATCCACAGAGAACACAGTAGCTGCCTCTAGAATATTTCTACAGTCTATCTCTTTCTAGAAAGCCACTGAAGAAGTCAAAGCCCTTATGGAATGGGCACTAATCAAGCCTTCAAATGGCTTGTTACGGTGAGTATAACAAACGGCATTGGCATTAGACAACCATTTGGAAATAGTCTGCTTTTACACTAACTATCCTTTCCTCTAACTATCATTGGAGACAGCTGATCAGCTTTCTTGAAGGCTTGAGTTTTGTCTAGGTAGTATCTAAGCCTGAAAATAGGCAAACTGATCTTCTTGAGGTGTTCCCTACAATTGGATCAGTTCTCGGAAGATCTCAAGATGAAGATTTCTTTCATGGAGATCTGTTCTTGTTCTGCTTAATTTGTCTGAAATCATGTTTTACTCTGACAAAATATATGAAGCCTGAAGAGTCATATGTGAGCTGATTTGCTACCTTCCAGGCTGTCATAGTAAGTCTGCAAGTGTGTACAATATGCACTCCATGTCTGTTTATGTACCACATCACTGTGGTGTTCCCATATGCATAAACTTTCAGAGGTCCATAGGACCAGAGATGATTTTAAGGCTTTCAGCACATTGATCACTGTCAACATCAATTATGTGCTTCTGTCAGTCAGGAGTGTTCCACAGACCTTGCACTTTCACACTTTGGGGACCACACCCCACCCTATGCCAGGTCTGAAGCATCTGTAATGACAGACTGGAGGGGGGATAGAATGGACAGTGTCTGGATTACAAGAGATCTGGTCTACCCATCAGAGGCTCTCCCCTCCTATAAATCCCAACACAGGGATCAGAAAAAGTAAAGGGTGAATACTCCTACTCCTCAATGACCTGAGGTACCACTGGATCTTTCTCATGCACAGTCTGGCCACAGGAAGCATGAGAATCATCAATAGCAGGTAACCCCAAATCCTGAGAAATTCCCTTGCAGATAACTGGCTGTGAGTGGAGAAGCTCTGGAAGAACTGTTGCAACATCTCTACTTCATCTGGAAGAAAGAAAGACTCTTCTCAGGGCAAAATTTATCAGACATCACAGAAATACAATTCTGTGAGAAGGGATAAGAGAAACTTGTTTTCTAAACTGATTTGAAAACCCAGAATGAGAAAGTGATTCTGAACAGTTGCTAAAGACTCTTGCCAGTTGGAGAAAGAGTCTGCAAAGATAAAATAATCATCCAAATATGGAAAGGTGTGAATGCCATGAAGTCTGCTATAAGAAATTACTGGAACCAGACACTATGAGAATATCCTTGGTGAAGTGGAAAGTGCAAAGGGTAAGAGAACTGATAATGTAAGACTCACACACACACACACACACACACACACACACACACACACACACACACACACACACACACACAAATCAACATCTGAACAGCTTAGCAATGGGAATGTGATGATAAGTATCCTTAAATCTAGTTTACCATAAAAGACAGAGAAGGGAGCAGAGGTAAAGGGGAATGATGGGAAAGCATTTTGAATGTTGCCATCTTTACAAAAATATTTAGAATGGAAATGTCAGGCACAGGCCTCCAAGATGTTTCATTTTTTGTTAGCAGAAAATTCCTTGAATAAAAAAAAAACTTTGCCTATCTGACAGGGACTATTACTTCCTGAGAATGCATATGATGCAGAATGGAAAGAAAAGTAAGTTGCACTTACCCATAACGGTACATATTTGAATTCCTTACTGCTGCAGTAGCCTTTAGGCTATATGGGTTGTTTTCCTGCCTAGGAAAAAACAACTGGACAGCTTCAAAAAGCTCTGGCTTTCACCACTACGTTCACTCTGACTGCTGATTGGCTGATCCCAAAGAGGGAAATCAGTCAAAGTGAAGATTTCTTCAGGATTTTCTTGTCCATACAAGGAGAAAAGAGCTTAGTAATCCTGAATCAAGCAACCAATAATACCAAGTAAATAGATAAAGTAGAAACAAACACAACCCTACTTTATATCCCAACTACAACTGTATACAAGATTGGGGGGGTGGAGGGGGGGTTATTGCAGCAGTAAGGAATTCAAACATCTACTGTTATGGATACTTGCAAGTTGCACCAGTGTACTATGTTCATCATTCTCTACAAAAGCCTATCTAAACCTTGGAGGAGGAAGAATATGGACTCAAGAGCCCCTGAAAAATGGTCTTAGCAAAGCTAGACCTGGACCTCCAAAAAGGAATCTGGTCTGTAATCTTTTGTAAAAATAAATAGAGGACCATATAGCTACCTCTAGATGCTTCTGGAGTCAACTCCCTTTCCAATAGGCTATTGGAGACAAGATTCTAGTAGAATGTGCCTCAATACTGCCTGGAATGGATTTGCCATGGTAGGAATAACAAAAAAGCAATAGCTGAGGTCAACCATCTGGAAATTGCCTGTTTTAAAACAGGGTGTCTCTTTCTGTTCCTTGATAGGAAATAAATAGTTGATCCACTTTTCTAATGGGGTTTAGTTCTGTCAAGATAATACCTAGGCTGCCTATACATGTCCACAATATGCAGAATCCTTTCTCTCTGTTATTTAGGTTCATTATAGAAAAAATATGCAGAATCCTTTCTCTCTGTTATTTAGGTTCATTATAGGAAACTTGAAGATTGATGGCTTCATTCAAACTAAACTCTGAATCTACTTTGGGCACGATTGAGGGAGGTTGTTCTCAAAGAGACCATATCCCTGTGGAAAATCAGATAGGGTTCACCCACCATGAGAGCTTGCAAATCAGATACTTTTCTTGCAGATGTTAGGGCAATGATGAGTACAGCTTTATAAGTCAAGAACCTTAAATCAGCTTGCTGGCAGATTCAAAAGGTGACACAGACAATTTCTCCAGCACAAAGTTGAAATTCCAAGGAGCAGCAACCTGTTTGCAATGAGTTATCAAGTGTAAAATGCCTTTCAGGAACTGTTTTTCCACAAAAAGGAAAGAAAGAGGAGGATCTCTGGGGAGACATGCTGAAGTGGTGGCAATATGAACCTTTACAGAGGAATAAGACAGGCCAGAGGAAAGTACCTCATGCAAATACTTGAGCACCAGTGGTACAAAATCTTTGATGGGCCTCTGATTATTGGTTAGGCACCACCTAAAAAAGTCCCTTTCACTTACCAATGTATGTTTTTCTAGCAGCAGACATTCTTGCCTCCTTTAGTTACTGCTGCATGTCTTCATGAAGTAAGTGTCTGTAAAAGTTACTAGAACTGAATCATCCAGGCAGTGAGTTCAAACTGATTGAGAATGGGGTGTATCATCCCCCAAATTGTGTGTGAGTATATTCAGTCCGAAGAAGCTTGTGGTAATTGTCCTTGGCCAATTCCATAAGAAGGGAGAACCAATGTTGCCTGGGCCAGAAGAAGGTCACCACAATGATTTTTTGGAGTATCCTTTTGAATCTTCAGAATTATCCTAGATATCAGTGGAAATGGTGGAAACACATAAAGGAACATTTCCCTCCAAGGGGAATGAAAATGCATCTGCTTTCCAGGCTTGCTTGCAAGGAGCCCTGGAGCAACATTTGTTTAGTTGTCTGTTTTCAAAGTAGGTGAAGAGATCCAAGAAGTAACTAATAAGAGGAATGAGGGGTAATTGGTTCTGTATGGTCAACATTTTGAATTTAGGCTCTTTCACATACAGATTTAGAAATTAAAGATCAAGTACTGGTCAGCAAGAGGCCTCTTTCTTTAGTACTAGAAACATTCTGGATTAGAGCTCTTTACCCATTTGACTTATGGGCACTAGTTCTATGCATCGGGTGGCCTAATGGTTAAGGTATTTGCCTTACAAACACAAAGTGCAGGGTTTGAGTCTCACAAAGGATAATTGGCTAGGCTTAAAATGGCTCACAAGGGCAGTTAGCTTGGTACTAACCTATGAACCATCCTTGTGTGTTTAAAAACTGAAGAACCAGAGTAAAATATTATTTTTGGTTCAGAGGGTGGGAAATAATTTCCCTTAAAGAAGGTATTTGCATCCAGTGCCATCTGTAACCCTCTTGCACCACATTTAGCAACCATAAATCTGAAATGATATTTTGCCAAAGGGGGATGTTGATTACCAGTTTGTGGAAAAGATTTGTAGAGATATTGGCTGGCGGAAAGGAATGGGGGAAAGAATGGTGGTATAGTCATTCTGCACTGTTGGTCTGTCCTTTTTTCTGAAAGGAACCCAGTTTCTTGTTGCTATTTTCTGCCTGCCATTTCTTTTTTTAGTACCTTGTTTGCCAGAAAAAGACTGGTTTTGCTTATTTTGCTTTTTTGTGAAATACGGAGGCCTATACGATTTGTATTAAGGTACATGAAAAATCTCCCTAAATCAATTTCCCCAGTTTATCCCACTGTTTGAGAACATGGGTAGTAGAAGAGCTAAACAATACCACCTTATCTAAACCAGAATCTATGATTTTACACTTTACTTAATCAGCAAACTTTTGATTACACACCCAAGCATACGTTCTTGGCAATGTAGCAGCAGCAATGGCCTGAAACAGTTTCTGTACAAAGATACATACTCTTCAAAGCTTGTTTAAATATCTGGGTCAGAGTAGAAACACTTTGGTTTAAAAATGAACTTTCTTCAGTATAGAAGTGGTAGCCAAATCCCTCAGACTTTTCTACATGACAAAGTATACATTTCCTCATATCTTCTTCTTTCGACTTTCCCAGTTAGGGGTCGCCACAGCGGATTACCTTGTCCGCTCATGATTGGCAGTGGAGTTTTACAGTGTCGAGTTGCCAGCCCGGCACCCAACCTTCCACAGAAGGCGCACACATGCACACACTCACACCTAGGGTCAATTTAGAGTGTCCAGTCCACCTGCAGCATGTCTTTGGGATGTGGGAGGAAACCGGAGCACCCGGAGGAAACCCACACGACCACAGGGAGGACATGCAGACTCCACACAGAAGGCACTCCAGCCGAGGATCGAACCAGAGAACCTCTTGCTGTGAGGCGGCAATGCTAACTATGCCTGGTAATTCAGAATTCTGAAAGCTAAACTGGAAGAAGAAAACATTCTCTTACCTATAAAGTTCATAATTTTGCCTTTTTTGTCTGTTGCCAGGATGAGATTTCTGGGCCTTTGTCTTTTTCTGAAAAGTTTTCAAGCTTGTATAGACTAAAGCACTGCTGGTGTTTCCCTTTTGGGTGAGGAAAGTAAATGTATATATTTTTTTCTGTGAGTGAAATAGCTGCTTTCCGTTTTACCTGCTCCATTTTGTTTTCTGTTTTAAGATACTTAAATACATAGTGAATTTCAGGGTCTTTGTCTTTTTCTGAAAAGATTTCAAGCCTGCATAAACTAAAGTACTGCTGCTGATTCCCTGCTAGTTTTCCCCACCCACCTTCCTTTTGTTGATTTGCTTTTTAAACTTGGTGATTTTAAGCTGCCCACCCCTACTGTAAATTGAACTTAATAAGCTCCTCCCTTTCTACACTGTTGTTATCTTGAATATTTGCCTTTCCTTGTGCTTGTATTGAAAAAGGACATTTCACCGCTCATTGTATGTTCCACTGATTTAATTGCTCTGAATTCATTATCTAGCAAGCTGCTGGATAAAGTAGTGTATTTTTCACTCTAGCAAGCAGCTGTTTTTACATCAAGAGGTCAGTGGATTTTCCATCTAGTGCACTTAAAGGTACCCTGGTCTGTTTAGGTTTTTGGAAGCACTTGAGATTTCTGCATGCATTTTTATTGGCTGGAGGGTTTATTAATCAGCTTATCTTTTTTTTAGTGCCTTTATAAATTCTGTGCATTTGAGTGGCTATTGTCTCATTTATATAAAGCAAGGACTTTTACTGAATAATTACACTTTTATAAGCTGTTTAAATTATACTGCTGTATCTGTTTCTTTAGGTTTGTTTGTGGTAGCATTTCATATCTTTTAAGTTTGTTTTTGGTAGCATTTTACTTTGGACATTGCTTTAATGTTCTTAGGGGGACCAAAATTATTAATCTAGTGGCAGTAGATGTTTATCTTATCTACCTGAGCTGGAAAGCACACAAAAGGGCTCTAAGTATCTTTTTGCACATCTGTTATATACTGTAACTGTACTTTAGCAGTTAAAAAACTGCATTGTCTGCTGCTGCTTTAAGTAGTCAGTTGCACTGCATTATATTGCACCTGTTAGATGTAGAGCTGCTGTAGGTAGTTTGTGTGGTCTTGTTACACTTGGGCTCATAACCAGCTATTCTACATTAAGAAGGTGTTTTTCTGCATGCTTTAGGCAGAAGTGTGCTGAACTAAACTGTCTTGAGTTGGGGATTGCTGGTGGAGGGCTTATTGTACATGTGATGACAGGAGGTACTGCCAGCCATGCCAGGAGAATTAAGTTAGTGGATGTGTAACATATGCCAGCACAGCTAGCTGGAGTTTTGTAAATAATTGTATGTCATTTATATATCAAACTTATTTGTACAGATGCTTGTGCTGAAAATGTATTTGTGAGGTTTGCTTGTGTTGAAAATGTATCAACAGTGTGCCCCACTGGAAAGAAAAGAAATGTACATGTATTATTGTAACTGAATTAAATGAATATGTTTTGACAGAGGATATTGGAAGAGAAGAGGTTAATCTCAAACTTCAAAAATAGTACGAAAATTAAACTACTGGGCTAAGGCCATAAAGATGTTATCTTACAGTTTTGAATGAAGCCATAGATGCAATGTCTGTAAGAAGTATGGTTTAGTAGCTCCTATAGGAAGAAAGGAAGTGTTTTATGGTTTTATGACTTCCGGCAGCTGCACCAGATCTGAGCAATGCTCCTGTGTGTGTATTATTGACATGTAGGTGCTAAAATACTGGCAGCTTCTAGTGTTAGTGATAGCATGGGAACCAAATGTCAGATGACCAGATATATGTGATGTCATTCTGTACAGAAATTATATCTTAATATTAGAGGAGACTGAAGTCTCATGAGCAGTCTGTTCTTGGGACCTGACAAAAGAGGAAGAGTACTCACTCACTTCATCTTGCCTTGCACTAGTAAGTGACCAGGGACAGTAATTCTCTAAATCATGTATTGTGAGAATAACTAAGCATTGTTTTCTGTAACTGTGTGAATCTTTCCAGCTGTGTTATTTTTAATATTTCCTGTGATTAAACTCTGGTGTTTACTGTAAATAGATATTTAGTATGTTCATGTTCTTTTATTATTTATTATTAAATATATTTAAACTTCTCACTGTGGCTGGTCCTTTTAGAAGAACATTTAAGTTTTGAGAGTACTTGCATATATTTATTTGGTGATAACTCTGGCCACTCCTGAAAGCTTTGCTGTTTGGTCAACATTACCATTTGTATTAATAGTAATTGTATGCAGTATAACTGGGTACCTTTGCAAGAGGCTTATGTAGCTAGCTTTGTAGAGCCTGGTGGCATTGATAATTACCTTATAGTCTGGGCAGAAGGGGCATACCTAGTAAACATCTGCCAACCTTTCCCAGGTGTGTGGATATGTGTGTGTGTGTGTGGTGTGTGTGTGTGTGCATGTGTTTGTGTGTGTGTGTGTGTGTGTGTGTGTGTGTGTGTGTGTGTGTGTGTGTGTGTGTGTGTGTGTGTGTGAGAGTGTGCGTGTGTGTGTGTCTGTGTGTGTGTGTGTATGTGTGTGTGTGTGTGTGTGTGTGTGTGTGTGTGTGTGTGTGTGTGTGTGTGTGTGTGTGTGTAAATCAAATCTCAAAGTGTGTATTAGCGACATTCACACAGACAGTGGTGGAGGACTTGGCTTGGGCACTCAGCTGAGGACTTAACTCTGAACCAGCGCCACTGGGGAGTTTTATAGGGGACATGGAGAGACAGATATAGAAAAATCCAGACCCTGGGCTGACTGTGTTCCCTGTGTGCTCTTAAGAGAAATTTTGCTTGATGCAGACAGGTCTGCATCTGGAAATACTGAGTGTATCCATTTGTATTCCAAGTGAACATCCCTCTCTAATGTCAGTGGTGAGGATTCAGGCTCTTTGATTACTGTCCCAGAGTGTGGACATCAAAGTATGCTTTTCTGATTCATAGTTAGCTTAAAACTGGTTTCTCTTTGCTCAAATTTAAGCCTAGTCTTTCCTACTATTTGCATGATGCTGCTCTTTACACAGAGTTGGTTAGCAGTGCCTATGTATAGATGCAAAAGGCTAGAAGCTCAACTTTTCCCTAAACAGCTGTCAGTAAAACCCTTCTGAGCTTTTCTGCTGTTCTAGGAGCAACTCAGTTTCGTACTGAGCAGAGTTGCCTTTTTGATCAACCTTAACCTACACATAGTATAGGTTCCTCTTGTAGTTTTAGTGCTACCAGCACAGTTCTGTCAAATTAACCCATTCCCCCTCCCTAATAAAACATACAGTAAGGGCCAGCTGTCTTGGACGGGCAGCTTCCCATCATCTCTCTGGACAGCTTGACAGACATGGGAGTTCTGAAGCAATGACGCAATTGACTCATGCATACTAATAAACACTTACTCCTGAAACAAGCAAATACTTTATGTGAGAGATATAATTACACTATGAAATTGGAGACAAGACTCTCACATAAGAACAAACTGAATACCAAACAGGTTGTCAGCACATGCACACTTCCCACACTAAATAAGGACACAACACCTAAATCCACATATGCAGAGGTGCTCGCTAGTAACTTACCAAAAGATCAGCGGCTTCCAAACAGAAACCAATTCCACATATAATGCAAAAAACAACCACAACTCATAATAATACACACTCACACACATACCCACACACACACACCAGTGTCTTAACAAATAAGCCCATAAGGTGTAACACCATAAAACCTAATGTATTGGTCATAGGTGACTCCATTGTGAGACACATGTATGCTCCCCTTACCAGGCTGGATAAGGACTGGGTTACAGTTAGCTGCCTGTCAGGTGCCAGGATCCATCAAGTCACTCGAACACACAAGTCACTCAACCACAAGTACCAGTATGATTCTGTCATAGTCCATGTGGGGGTGAATGAGTTGAGATGCACCTCACTGAACTATAAGAAGAGAGACATAACTAAGCTTCCAGATTATGTGTCACATACAGGTATAAGCCTAGCCTTAAGCAGCATTCAACCTTTTCCAAGGATGATACCACAATACAAACAAAAAATGATTGACTTTAACAATTGGCTTAGCTTCTGGTGTCAGTCCAACTGGATCCAATATCTGTCAGCCTGGAAAGACATGGTTAACAGGCCGTACTGCTTTGTCAGAGATGGTCTGCACCTGTCCCCTCTAGGTTTTTGGATCCTGGCAAAGGCATGAGCTAGCCATACTATGCCTTTTTTAGGCAGTGTCAAAATAACCAACCTCTCAACATAACAAAATCCTCACTAGATAAACTCAAGGTACTTCTGCTTAATGCTAGGAATATAAACAAGAAACAGGAAGCACTCCTCACTTTGGAAGATGCTGACATCTCTGCAGTTACAGAGACATAGTTCAAAGGGATGGAAAGCACCCCACCATGCAGGGCTACAATGCCTTTGACATGGTCAGACTACAAACTGAGCATGAAAGAACCAAACGAGGAGGTGTATCCATCTTCATTTAGGATAAGTACACCTTGAGACTGGCCAAACAGTATGACTCCATTTCCAATTAACTATACGCAAAGCCCCCTACCACATCATGGCTACCTATAGGTCCCCCACCATGAAACAGAAAAAGCATACCACTAGCCTGGACCTGCTGGAGTCTCTTGTCATACAGCCCAACACTTTACTCATGGGTGATTTTAGTTATTCTACCATCGATTTGGAAACATACATGACCACAGACATGCTGGCTCAGAGGTTCTTTGACTTTATCAACACAAATGCTCTGGAACAGCTAGTCAGCATACTTACAAGAGGCTTGAATGTCTGGACATAGTACTCACTAACATGGGAGAGCACTGCACCCCCATGTGATGTCCTCCCCGGTAAGATCAGACCATAAATCAGTCTTATTCAATGTAATTATAAGACCAGATACCCCATCAAGCTCAAACATGCTTCAGAATTTTTCTATGACAAATTACTTTCTACTAAGTGATGGTATAAGAAGTTACGAAGCTCCCTTGAAAGCATATAACATGGACTCCTATGAAGAGGTGTATACCAATTCCCTGTATACCCACTTAAGCAGTTGTATAGAGTCAGCTGTACCTGGGAGGATTAAAATCAGGTCTTGCTGAAAAAACACGCCACCCTGGTGGACCCCTAGTATAAACAGGCTATACAACAAGAGAAAGAAACTAATCTCCAAGAACAAGAGGGACCTGACTCAGCAGAGGAAGAAGTCCCTCACTAGCTTTAAGAAACAAATTAGAGATTTTGTCAAGTCTTCCAAAGCTAATTATGAAGAAAAAAATAGCCTCCCTAGAAAAGGTTAATCACAATGCATTTTTTAACTATGTCTGAAATCTAAAAAGGAATACCCAGCTATGTGCTGAACTGGTTGTGGATGGTACCACTCATACTCAACCAGAGGTAATAACCAACCTGCTAGCTGACAAATTTGGAGAAAACTTCACCCCACCGTCCCCTCCAGTCATCCCCCAAAGTATACATGCCACCATTCCTCAGCCTTTTATTTCAAGACAGCAAGCCATCTTGGCGCTCTCCAAGGCCAAAAATACAGCATCAATGGAACCAGAAACATCCCAGGTTGCCTTTTAAACAACTTACGACATGACCTAGCAGACCCACTTTGATCCCTGTTTAACCATGGCCTGAGAACTGGTTATGTTCCAGAGGAATGGTGGATGGCAACAGTAATCCATCTGCATAGAGGGGTCCATCAATCAACCCTGGGAATTATAGGCTCATAAGCTTGATTAGCTTCATCTATCGACAAGGGCATGGAAAGAGTCATTATAGATCTTATTAACAAGGACATAGGTAACCTCCAAACTCTGGACCCAACCCAGTGCAGATTCAATAAAGGTAGATCATGCATGTTAAACATGGTTGACTTCTTCAAGAAAGTCACCAAGACCCTGGATGAGAGAAAGACGGTGCATACTGCCTATCTTGACCTATCCAAGGCATTTGACACAATCCCCCACTTAGGTATTATAGAGAAACTCTCCCAATTCGAAATTAACCTTTACATTACCAGATGGGTACTGGCTCACTGCCAGAACATATACTGGCAAAGTGGGTTTCTTCACCTCTAGCAGAAGACCAAATAAATGCAAAAACCTTTAGGGTATAACAGGAGTGTAGTTACTTGGTTCAAAAACAAACCACAAGGCAAAAAAGTACTTTGAACGCATTTTTTACTTGGTCAAACTTCTTCAGAAATATCTTATAAAAACACAGGCAGTTTAAATACACTAAAGGAAATGATATCATAGGAAAGACAACAAATAAAATACAATTGCTAAATAAAATATTTAAATTGCTAACAAGTGCCTAATTAATAAACACACTGATACCAGTCTTAAAGCACTCTTTTCTATGAACCAAGTCACTACACTGCTGTTATACCCCAAGGGTTTTTGCATTTACTTTGTCGATTTCTATCCCTTAGTTCCAGTTGATGGTTCTAGCATAAGACCAGTCACCAGTGGCGTATAACAGGGTTATGTGCTGGGCTGCTTACTGTTTGGAATTTATTTCTCAGAAGTCCAGGCAAACTTGAACAGCCTGTAGCTGACCAAGTTCGATGACGACTGCAAATTGGGAGCAATCACAGAGTCCCTCAGTGATGTTAATATACTGCAGACTGGGTTAACACACACAAATGATTGGTGCCAAAGCCACGTATTAAAGATAAATGCAAAAACAAAATGCATTATTATTCCTTTTGGGAAAGCTGATATCCCTGCTAATTACATATATCCAGTGGTGCGTGACCTGGGTACTCAGGTTGATAGGAATCTGTACTTTGACCACCAAGTATCCACAGCAGTAAGAAAATCCTTTTATGTGGTACATCTTATAAGTAAAGGCATCACATCTAGATCTAAGGATAATTCCATTATACTCAGCCCTGATCAGACCAATAATTGAGTACAATGCTCCCTTTTGCATGTACCTCACCAGACACCTGCAACAACTGGAGAGATCATAGAGGTTTCTCAACAGAAAATTACAGGGTACACAAACCAAGCCTTATGCAGAAAGACTGTAAGCCCTGTCCCTGTACTCTTTCTCCTACAGGCTGCTAAGGGGTGACCTATGCCTGGCTTACAGGGTAGTCTCTGACTTAGCCCTGATGGAAACATTACACATTCATAAATCCAACTGCAGGAAGGTCACTCGCTCTAGGGATATTAACCTAACCTCTGACATGAACTGGTCATGCTGGAGAGATAGATACATCTCCCCGAGACTGCCACTTCTCTTGAACAAGCTTCCAATGCACATGAAACAGACACCATCCCTAACCCTCTTTAAATGCAACCTAGATCAAATGGATGAGTGACCACAAATTCTCTCCTGGGGTGGTGCCCATGTCCCTCCTGGACAGAGGAAGTCGGTATTAACTACCCTAGACCCTTACCTCTGTGAACTTCACTCACCTAACTATTGACAACTTGGGATAAATATGGCTAGGCTTGTAAGTTCTCTAGGGCCATTAGACAGGTAATCTCCTATGAACCTATGAAGATGTAGTGCTAGTGTCTTTGGATCTGATCTAAGGTTTGAGAAGAGAAATTTATTAACTCGAGTTACCTTTTACAGTTTATCTGCGTTTTAAGGGACTGATAGCTGGAATATACAGGTAGCATTCAACATATCCTGCAGGGCTGGCAGAAAAGGAGGGATGGAATTAGAATGAGGTATATCCATTTATAACACATCATAGTAATCTCCTCAGTTCAGGGGGAACACCTATTTATTGCCATAAAAAATACTTCATTCATCCAGCCTTGAGTCAGAAAATTCCTCCACAGGAGGATAAGAATTAATATTTTTTCTCACAATCAAACAGCTGGGTTTCAGAATCTGTAGAAGACAAAAAACTATCTCTATCACAGTCAGAATCATCAGACTCTGTTTCTTTATGAATTACATTACAGAGGACACTCATCATTTATGGCTTCTGTATACCACTCATCATTGCCTGTAATGCTTGCTTGCCAAGGTTAAGAAATTCATATTTCTGAACTGTAATTACATCTTCTGATGAACAATATTTAATCTTTTGTTTTGTTTTTTTCTTAATACTAGCTCCTGTGGAAAAAGCCTGACTCCAAAGAGGGATTTCTGCTCTGTCTAATGGTCTCTTTCCCTGGTTACCCCAAGCAGGATCTCCCAAAGTATCTCCCACAGCTAGAATAGATGGTTCTCCCATACCTGTATCAGACACTGGAACAGCTGAAGAGGACATGACTAACCCCTGGTTTGTGATGGCCTAAATGACTACAACAGTGGAAGCTGGAGAGATAACTGAGTGGTCTGAGAAACAAACAATGGCCACTGCAAGTCCATCATCTGTTATTTAAGATGTAGACTTCAGTTCATGACAATGGTAAGGACTCCTTGGTAAGTATTTTTTTTCTTTTTAGGTACAGCAGGAGAGGAATTAGCAGGACCAGAGTAAGTATTCATGCTGTAGATGAGAAAGAGAAGTCAAAAGAGGTAAGCATTGCTAGACCAAGTCAGTCAGAAGGTAAGTTGCCAATTGTGAGACTTCTAAGATGGCTGCACATTGAATAACAGCTTAACTATAGTTCTCCGAGTGGGAAAACAGAAACTCAGCAGAGAAACCCAGTGGACCTAGATTTCTGTGTAAATTTCAGTAACTGGCTAGTAAGTGCATTGCCTGGATGCCTGGAAAAAAGAATTACAGAGGACCTGAAAGAAAATCAGCTACAAAAGGTGAAAAAGTACTGACTGGGAAAAGTACTGCAGTTGTTCAGCAAAAAGCAGTGCAAGCTCCAGACATGACTTCCAGTAACCTAGAGGAAAGTATAAGACAAGTGCACACATACCTGGTTAAAATAAACAAAACACTGATGTAGTATATCAACTGAAATAACAAAATGCAGGGAAAAAATGGAAGAGGCTTTAAACAGATATTCAGATGAGGTGATAAAAATGCAAAAATCAGAGGTCAAAATGAAGAAAAGGCTGGCTGAATACGAGACTGCTCAAGAAGAGATGTTTCAAAAAATAATAGAATTAGAGGACAGAGCACTTGGGAAATCCTGAGATTTTCTGCTGTACCCAAGAAGCTGGAAGGAACAGACACTATTAATTTTATGAAAGCACAAATAAGCAACTGGACTGGTATTCACAGCAGGAGTTGTTAACTGAAAGGGCACATTGTGTCCATGCTCCAAACCTGGCTACGAGAAAGCAACCTAGACCTTTAATAGTAAAACACAATTCTACCAACAGAAGGAGTTGATTCTATAAAACTGTGGCAGAAGGACAAAGTACTAAAAGTGGGAGACAGCAGAGTATTTGTGGAGAATGATTACTCACTGTACACCAGGCAGAAGAGGAGTAAATTTAGTCCCCTATTCATGGAATGTTGAGAGTAGGTGTGAGATTCAAACTGCTATACCGAGCTATCTTCAAAATATTCTTTCTTGGATGGACAACTGATTTCTGCATGAAGTACATGCTAATCAGGAAATACAAAAGTTTGTCCAACAAAAAAGTGAACAGTGAAACAGAAGGAGATTCTGCTTCTTGTTATTCTGCTAACAAAGACTCTTTGACAGCGAAAAAGCTCTGAAGAAATTAGCACTGTGATTGTATTTATATGCAGCTCCCTTTAAGCTCCGTACAGTCAAAGTGCATGGAAAGGCTACTGCAACACTATCTAAATGTTGAACATCACCTTTTTTGATAAAGAAAACAGAGATAATCCAGAAGGCTCAAGTCAAGTCTGGTATGCCACATGTGACCTAGAGGGTTACAGGACTAACAAGAAACAGAGTACAAAGGATTTGTCAAGATAAAATCACTTTACCTAGCAGATCTAGGAGGCCTTCTGATACCTTTCTTGTGGGAGAAATAAAGTTGCCTTGATGAAGTTTCAAGTAGTTTATTCAGTTAAGTAGGTGGATAGACAAACAAGAACACTCACCTATCCACCTACTTAACTGATTAAGGGAGTTACTGACAGAACAGAGCATTCCTTGGTGCCTGCCCCCTCTGGAAAGAATTAGGGTGAAGTAATTTCTGCACTTGGCATTGGAGAAAGAAACATACATGTCACGGCAAGGCCGATCCCAAAGGCTGAAAATCTTTTGAGCCACTATCGGATTGAGGGACCAGTTGTGAAGCATTAGGATAGACCTGCTGAGCCTGTCTACTAGCCAGTTAACTTTCCCAGTATATGGGTTGCCACCAAAAAGCAACCTGAATCAAATATTCATTGCAGTACTCTTGTGGCCTCCATGCAGTGTGGTTAAGACTTGGTTTCTCCCTGCTTGTTGATGTACTATATTACCAACATGTTGTCTGTCTGTACAGTTATCACTCCTGAACTTCCTGCAACACTAGGTCAACTTTCATCTCCAGGACGGCTGATTTGAAGACTGGCCTCTAACTGCTCCCAAATTCCTTTGACCATCCTCCAATTGTTATGCTCCGCATCTCAAAAATGAGGCATCCATGGTCAATGCCAATGATGGGGTGAATGTTACAAATGGTTATCCTATGTAAACAACTCATCAAGTCAACCACCAGTTTAAGTGATTTCTGTAAATCTAAGTTAACCATATTATGTTTGAAAGGGAGTCTGCTAGTTAGGACTATTGTGTGGAAAGCATCCACTGAAGTATCCTTATGTAAAACTCAACCATGGGTATACAGGTTGCCATGAGACCCATTGCCCCAAGAACCAATAATTAGAAGTTATGTCCTTACCATAACGTTCCATGTGGAGTGTTCATCTCGCCTTTGTTCTTACACCTGGGTTCGGAGCCGATCCTCGGCTCCGTGTCAGCCGCTTGGCAAGCTCTGCATCGAGAAGAAGCTCGAGACCAACCTAACTCCCACAATCCCCCTCTGCCTTTACCTCAGATCTAGTTTGCAAGCAAACCAGAAGTCAGAGAGAGTAACACATTCATGCCAAAAACAACATAACTGAAAGAAACACCTATACATATATATATATATATATATATACATATATACACAACAACTGCGTAATGCAGAAGCAGGAGAAACCAAACCAGACACCAAACTGGCGTTCTTCCTGAGGGTGGGAGGGTGGGAATGTAAGAACAAAGGCGAGATGAACACTCCACATGGAACGTTATGGTAAGGACATAACTTCTAAATGTGAGAGTGTTCAATCTCGCCGTTTGTTCTTACACCTGGGTAGCGTCCCTAGCTCCATGTTCCTGAGGAACTCACGGGAGAACGTTCTTGAGCACAGTGGAACCAAAGGTTGCCCTGTCCCTAGAAACCCTGTCTACCTTGTAATGAGAAATGAATGTATGTGGTTTAGACCAAGTGGCAGCTGCACAAATAGTGTCTAATGGTAAGCGAGCTGCATGAGCCAGGGATGTAGATACTGATCTTGTAGAGTGCCCCTTGGGTTTGACAGGTAAAGTTTGTTCCGAAGTAGCATAAACAAATATAATGCAATCAGTTAGCCATTTGGAAAGGGTTCGTTTAGTAACTGCTACACCTTTCCTGCTGTCTGCAAAGGCTACAAAAAGTTGATCTGTTTTCCTGTGATCCTTTGTTCTATCCAGGTAAAATCTAAGTTGTCTATGAACATCCAACTTGTGTAACATATACTCCAACTTATTGGAGTGGTTTTTGAAAAAGGTAGGGAGCTCAATGGATTGATTAATGTTATTAACGGAGCAAACTTTGGGGAGAAAGGACGGATTAGTGCGAAGAGATACTCTGTCAGAGTGAAAGATCAAATAAGGGTGTTTAATAGAAAGAGCCTGAAGCTCTGACACCCGTCTAGCTGATGTAATGGCCACCAAAAAGAGGGTCTTCCACGACAAATACTTCAATGGACAAGAGGAGGCTGGTTCAAATGGAGGTAGCATCAATTTAGATAATAAAAGGTTCAGATTCCAAGGTGATGTAGGAGTTCTAACTGGTGGTCTAATATGGAAAGATCCTTTCAGAAAGGCCTTACAAAGCCTGTGAGCCATAATAGGAGCCCCACATTCTTCCACATGAAAGTTGGAAATGGCAGCCAATTGCACTCTTAAAGTGGCAGGAGAAGCTCCTTGGTGGAACAATTCGGTTAAAAACTCCAAGATCTTATTTAAGGGAGCTATAACAGGGTCCAATTGCTGTGTATTTGCCCAGTAAACAAAACGCTTCCATTTACTAGTGTAAGTCTTTGTAGTGGAAGCTTTATGAGAAGCCACTAGTATATTCGGAACTGCAGGTGAAAGAAGATCAGACCTGGCTAAGTAGGGAAGCGGAGCAGCCAAGCTGCTAGTTGGAGTGACAGTAGCGAGGGGTGGGGAGCCCCTGACGAGTGGGTTAGTAGATCCGGCTCCGGGTCCAGGATCCAGGGTTCCCGAATGCGGTGTGCCAGAAGAAAGGGAAACCAGATTTGACGAGGCCAGAATGGGGCAATGAGGATAATTGTCCTTTGCAGGTTGTTGGCTTTCTGCAGAAACTTTGTAATCAGGGGAAAGGGAGGAAAAGTGTACAGGAGACCCGGGGGCCAATCGTGAACCAGAGCGTCCCTGGGAACTTCCCCTGGAGGGGGTAATGGGCAAAATAGCTTCTGCATTTGGCATTCATTGGAGACGTAAAAAGATCGCAGGAAGGCTGACCCCATTTGCGAAAAATCTCCTTCGCAACTGACTGTTTGAGGGACCACTCGTGAGGCAATAGGATTGCTCTGCTCAACCTGTCGGCTATGACGTTGGATGACCCCGGGATGTGCGTTGCAATCAGAAAGCGACCCGTGGACTCTGCCCATTGCCAGATTCTCATGGCCTCTCTGCATAGCTGATAAGACTTGGTTCCCCCTTGTTTGTTTATGTACCAGACTACGGACATGTTGTCCGTCTGAACTGCAATAGTCCCTAGAGGAAGAATGGGAGCAAAGTGTTGCAACGCTAGAAACACTGCCCTCAACTCTAGAACATTGATGTGCAGATTGTACTCTAAATTGGTCTATTTGCCTTGGACTGTCTGTCCCTAAAAGATGCCCCCCCACCCTATCAGGGAAGCATCCGTGGTCACCGTAGCTGTCGGCGTGGGTAGCACAAATGGTCTTCCGCTGGAAAGATTGCAAGTCCGGAGCCACCAGGCTAGGTGTGATTTGCATGTGTTTGTGATCAGAATTTCGTGTGTCAGAGGTAGCTGTTGGAATGACCATTGTGCAAACAGTAGCCATTGTAGAACTCTCATGTGCAGTCTTCCCAATGGTATCACAATGAGAGAAGCTGCCATGAGACCCAAAACCTTCAGAACCAGTTTTGCTGGGGATTTTCTGGATGACAGAAGAAGAGATATGTGGCTTTGTAGTGAGGCTATCCTTTCTGGAGGAAGTCTTAGAATTAAACGATGCATATCCAATTCTGCTCCTATGAATGAGATATGCTGTGATGGCTGTAGTAAAGATTTTTCAAAATTTACGGAAATTCCGAGATGAACACAAAGCTGCAGTGTGTAATCCCTGGCCTGAATCAGTTGACGCTGGGTGGTGGCAGAAAGGAGCCAGTCGTCCAGATACGGAAACACCTGGAATCCCAGGCGTCTCAAGTGAGACGCTACCACTGCCATGCATTTGGTGAAAACCCTGGGGCTGAGGTCAGACCAAAGGGCAGGGCTCGAAACTGAAAGTGGCTGGCTCCCAGCCGGAAGCGCAAGTGATCCCTGGACGCCCTGGCCATTTTGATGTGGTAGTATGCGTCCTTCAGATCTATTGAGCACATCCAGTCGTCCTTCTGTAAAAATGGAAGGATCGATTGAAGCGTGACCATCCGGAACTTTTCTTTCTTGACGAAGGTATTGAGATTGCTTAGGTCCAGAATCGGCCTCCAGTCCCCTGTCTTTTTTGGAACTAAAAAGAACCTTGAGTAAGTTCCGAATCCTCTTTGGTCCGCTGGGACTGGTTGGATTACTCTTTTTTTCTAGCAGCTTTGAAATTTCTATAGCTGCAAGGTCTCGCAGATGGGGTGGCACATCTGGGAGTCTTTTCTTCGGAATTGGGGGCAATAGGAAGGGTATTCTGTAGCCTCTGGTAACAACGCTTTTTACCCAATTGTCTGATGTAAGATTTCGCCAGGCCTGAGGGTATAAAGCTAAGCGACCCCTGACTGCCTCCAGAGCAGGACAGTCAGGCCTCCTCTCAGGAGTGCTGGAAAGGTTTCCCAGGGGGTGTATCCCTGTCAGCTTGGTTTTGCGGACCCCCTCTGCTGCCAGGGCGGTGTCTTCCACCTCTGCCCCCTCCTCTGCCTCTAGAGGGGGCATCACCCTGTGTGCCTGGGAAAGATCCTTGGGGTTTTCGAAACCACATTTTTCCACCACGTTGCCCTTTGGGGTACGGTCTGGATGGGGTGGAAAAATGGACTCCGACAGCAGACAGAGTCTTTCCCTCTTGCTCACACCAGGTAAGGGTCTCCTTTACTTTGGGGCCAAAGAGAGTGGCACCATCAAATGGGGCGTTAGTAAAGGAAGACTTGAAGGCTTCCGCAAATGAACATAAGCGCATCCAGGATTGTCTACGAAGAGCAATCGCTGAAGCTGCTGCCCTACTTGATCCTTCGGCTGCGTATGAGATCAGCCTCATGGACGAGTTTGCAATAGATGTAAGGGTATTGAGATGTGCTGTAACCTTTTCTGAAACAGCAGCATCTGTAGTACCCTGGAGGGTATCTCCCAACTCTTTGATTAGATCCCTCTGTAGCCATGTGAAGTGGGTCAAATAGTTCAGGGATCGCATAGAAAAAGCCGCTGAACTAAAAATGCACTTCCCATACCTGTCCATAGTCCTAGAATCTCTGTTAGGCGGATGGACAGATGAGGAAGATTCAGACATCTCCTTTTTCGTGGCCGCTGCCACCACCATAGCATCCACTGGCACTCCCTTTGTCAGATAAGCCTTATCCTGAGGGGCAGTAATATATTTGTTAGGCTTTCTAGGGACTGGCTCCACCGTGTCAGGCGTCTCCCACGCCCTTCGAGCAATCAGCTCCATCAACTCATCGAAGGGCGGAGTGACCCAGGAGGAGGAAGGGCGAGCACCGAATGCCTTCAGCAAGACTGACTCATCCTCAGAAGGGGGGAGGGCTTGCCAATCACCTCTCTGCTTTAGGATCTCCAGGATGTCAGAAAAAGAGACATCCTCTGAGGGTGACTTTGGGGACCCTTCTGACTCATCCAAGTCAGTGTCCGATGTCAATGATTCTTGTGGAGAATCTAAGTGTCTCCTCTTACACAATCTTTTCCTCAGAACTTCCTTGGGGGGGGGCATCCGAAGAAGCCTCCGAGGAAGAGGGGGCACCCTCCAGGGGTGGCTGAGACACAGGTGCTCGACGCTTAGATGTAGCCGTGGGTGCAGAGGAGGATAACGGTCCTTTATGGGAAGGAGAAGCTGTTTCTGCTGATGTGGTTGTCTGGGTAGACAACACCTTCCTCATGAGGTCGAAGGCCCCCGGGTCCCGAGTCGAGGTATCTCCCGGTTCTGAGGAAATCGGAAGAATCCCCGAGACAGGCACCGAAGGCATCGACCCCGAGGACGGAGCCGAGTCGATCCGAGCCGAGGCCCCGAGAGGGAGCGTCGGAACCGAAACTTTGGCCTGACTCTCAGTCCCGGATCCAAGGATGGATCTTCGGCTCCGAGACTCCGGTACCAGATCCGACGGAGTCGAGGTGAACGGAGCCAACCGAGAGAAAGACGGTTCTGGCACCGAGGGCTCCACAATCACCAGATCAGCCTCTCCCGGCTCCGAAGACTGGATAGGTTTCGGAGGAGGAACAGGTGGAGATAAGGGAAGGCCTTCGAGTCTCGACACCAACTGGGAGGAGACAGAGATGAGCTTGGATAAGGCCGTATTCTCCATTAATTTCTGCACCACGCGGTCTACATCGGTGTCGGAGAGGGGCCTGGAAGAGCGCGTCGAAGGAATCGAAGACGGAGCTCCGTCACCGGTTCCAAGACTCGAGGCTCGGAAACTGACAACAGTTCAACACTCGGCCCCGAAGTCTGTGGAACAGGTGATCGAACTTTAACTGAAGAGCTCGGAGCCGATGACCTGGGCTCCGACGTCTTCGATTCCTTCGAGGATTTGGATGTCTGGTCTGATGCATCCAGAGCCTCTTGAAAAGTAGGTTTTAGAAGACCCCTATCCATAAGTTTCCTGCGCCTATTTGTCATGACCCTTCCACTGAAAGAATGACATATTGAGCAGTCTTCTTGCAGATGGAGAGGGCCAAGACAGTAGACGCAGGAACTATGATTATCAGTCACCGACATCTTCTGCCCACATTGGCAGCGTTTAAAGCCAGACTTAGCTTTCTCAGACATGTCACAATTTTAGGTACAGCTAACAGAGAAAAAATCAATATTATGTCAAGTCCAGTAATTTTGTCTAATCCAGAAACTTATGTCAAATCCTGTAAAAAGTCAATCCAGTAGTCAATCCAAGTAAAAGGGTGGGGTAGGCCCCGAGGGAAAACTCTAATAAAGTATATAAAAGGACTTTATATGGAACCGAGAATTCCTCGAAACACTACTAACACACACACACAGTCACTTAAGACAATTTTTTTAGAAAAAAAGTTTAGAAGAAAAGAAAATTATAAATCTTAGCTTAAGGTTGCTCGAGCTCATCAAACTGATGCGAACGCTGCAGCGGCAAACTAGATCTGAGGTAAAGGCAGAGGGGGATTGTGGGAGTTAGGTTGGTCTCGAGCTTCTTCTCGATGCAGAGCTTGCCAAGCGGCCGACACGGAGCCGAGGATCGGCTCCGAACCCAGGTGTAAGAACAAACGGCGAGATTGAACACTCTCACATTTCTAGAGGACTGATGATACAGCAAGATTTGATCTGTGAAGTGAAGGGAAGATAGTCTTTCTGAGGTGAGAGATACTTGGCATGCGGTTGTATCCTGATAGCATCCAATGAAGATGATCTGTTGAGAGGGCTGTAGCTGTGATTTTTGATAAGTTACAGAGATGTATAAAAGATAGGTAGAATTGTAAAAAGCAGTTTCTGGCTGCCAGTAATAATTCACTGGCTGTTGCAGTTAGCAGCTAATCATATAGATAATGGAAAATTATATCTCTTTGAGTTGTAAATGGGCTGCAACTACTGACATGCACCTGATAAACACACAGGACACTGTGGTGAGACTGAAAGGCAAGGATGTGAATTGTTAGTCAAAGGTGTAGGAACTTTCATCACTCTTTTGAAATTTGTATACAGAGATAAGCATTGTGAAGGTCTATAGACCACATTCAGTCATTTGCCTATAGACAGGGCAAAATCTCTTACACAGTGACCATTCTGAAGGGGAACTTCTTCACATATTGGTTTAGGCCACTGAGATCTAAAATTGACCTGAGATCCTTATCCTTTTTTCAGGACTAAAAAGAATATTGAATAGATCCCGGACCCTCTCTGGTCTTGTGGAACCTCCAGGATAGCTCTTTTGTGAAGGTGGATGGGTATCACTTGAAGGGTGCCAACAGCTGGTGGGGTGGAACATTTGATCATAGCAATCTTTTTATAATATTTTTTTTTTTTTTGGGGGGGGGGGGTGGGGGGTGGGATTGTATAGCATAATTTCTGGATATGATCTTTTTTACCCAAATGTTCCTCATGATAGCCATTCACACAGCAGGGTTTCTTGTGTTTT